>NC_073234.2:89465000-89700000 GCF_029281585.2 Gorilla gorilla gorilla
AGAGGAAAACTTATAACTACAAATGCCTATGTTAAAAAAGAATGAAAGAATGATTTCAAATTAATAACCTAAACTTCCACCCCAAGAAAATAGAAAGAATAAACTCTGAATGGCCAGGAGGAAGAAAACAAACAGACAAAAAGTTAAGCGGAATAAATAAAATTTTGCATAGGAAAATAATAGAATGAATCAGAAAATTCCAGAGTTGGTTATTTGAAAAGATCAACAATGGTGACAAAACTTTATTTAGACTTACAAAAGAATGTTCAAATTACTAAAAATTAAAAATGAAGGAGAGGATATCATTTCAGAACTTAAATAAATAAAAATAATTATAAGTAAAACTGTGAGTAACTATATGCCAACATATTAGTTCACCTAGATAAAACTGACTCTTGTCTAGGAATTAAAATGCTATCAAAACCAAGTCAAAAGAAATAGGAAATATGGATAGAACTTTAAAATTAAAGAGATTAAATTGGTGATTTTAAAACTTTTCACAAAGAAAATCCCAGGTCTAGTGGCTTCACTGGTGAATTTTAGAAATAAATTAAGCAATTAAATTCAATTCTATGTAAACTGTTTCAAAAAATAGAAAAGGAGAGAACACTTACCAACTCATTCTGAGATTAATATTAACTTGTTACCAATACCAGACAAATGCATTACAAAAAAGACTACTGACCTATATATAATAGAAATGTAGGTTAAAAAAAAAAGGCAAAACAAAACAAATAAAAAATACTTCAAAAATATTAGTACACCTGCAGTCTTAGCTACTCAGGAGGCTGAGGTAAGAGAATTGCTTGGGCCCAGAGGTCAAGGCTGCAGTGAACCATGATGGAGCCACTGCACTCCAGCCTGGGTGACATTGTCAGACCATGTCTCAAAAGCAAAAGTATATATATTATGTATAATATATATTAGGAAATCAAATATATATTTGATATTATATATACTGTATATCTAGTATATGATATATAGGATATTTTTAATATATAAAATAATATATAATCTATATTCGCATATAGATTTACTAATACATATTTATATTATGTTAAATACAATGTATATATTTACTTATATATTGTATATATTTACATATATTATATATAAAAATCTATAATAGCATATATACTAATAATATATATTTATATAATTATATATTATATAATATATTAGTATATATACTCATATATTATATTATTAGTGTATATACTAATATGTAAATACAGATAAAATACATTAGTATTATATACACAATATACATTAGTAAATCAAATTCAGCAAAATATAAAAATTATTATGTATCAGACCAAGTGGGATCTATCCCAGGAATTTAAGATTAGGTTAATACCCAAAATCAAAAAATTCCAGTAGCTGGGATTACAGATATGTGCCATTGCTTCTGTATAATTATTTTATCTTTGTAGTGACAGGGTCTTGCCATGTTGCCCTCAGTGGTCTCCAGCTCTCGGGCTCAAGTGATCCACCATGGCCTCACGGCTTCCCAAAGTGCTGAGACTACAGACCTAAACCACCGCACCCAGCCTTTATTTTATTATTAATACGGTTCAATTTAATTATTAATATGATTCAATTCAGGTCTGTCTTTTTTTAAAAAAATGTATTTCTTTCTCATTTTTCTCTCATTTGCACCCTCTTTCTCTTAGATTTTTTTTTTAGTGTTACATCTGGAAATTATAATATGCATTTTAAGCTTATCATTGACTATTAGTGTTTATATTTTACCATATCACATAAAATGAAAAAAGACTGCAATAATATATTTTCTTTTACCCCCATTCCTTTGTGCTATTTTTTTATATACAGCTTCTACATATTTGATGAAACCTACAACACATTGTTAGAATTTTTGCTTGAATGAACAAATTTAGGAGAATAAAATTAAGCTAATGAAAATATATTTTTGATATGGTTTGGCTCTGTCTCCACTCCATCTTGAATTGTAGTTCCCATAATCCCCACGTGTCATGGGAGGGACCCAGTGGGAGGTAATTTAATCATGGGGGTGGTTACCCTCCTGCTGTTCTCAGTGATAGTGAGTTCTCATGAGATCGGATGGTTTTATAAGGGGTTTGTCCCACTTTGCTCAGTATTTCTCCTACCTGCCACATGTGAAGAAGGATGTGCTGCTTCCACTTCTGCCATGATTATAATTTTCCTGAGGCCTCCCCAGCTCTGCAGAACTCTCAGTCAATTAAACCTCTTTCCTTTATAAATTACCCAGTGATTTATTAATAGCAGTGTGAGAATGGACCAGTACAATTATATGTCTACCAACATATATACCATTATCAATATTTTTATTGCTGGTTTAATCTCTTCAGTCCAAACAACTTTCTTTACTATTTTATGTAGTGTATATTTTTTATGATGCTGCCATGACATTTTCACATTACTTAAAGGGGAAAAACATGCCAACCAGAGTTGTATACTTGGTGACAACAGTATACAAATATTAAACCAATTTGAAGTCATTTTCAGGTAAACAAAAATTATGGATGTTAACCATGGGGAGGTTTGCCCAGTAGTATGTATACAATCAGGGACAAAGTGGGGAAATTGCTTAAGCTATATTTGTTTTTCTCTTTGTATACAGCAATAAAAATATCTGGCTCAAAGAAGAGCTTTGCTCAGAGTACAAGGAAAACCTGTTAAGATGGAAGATGGAGGTTGCAATGCAGATAATAAAAAAATTAGTGGTCCCTAAATTAATTTTGTTATTTCTTTATTATTTTATTTTTAATACATATATCTAATTTTAACAATTCAGTATTTTTAAAATTGCTTATTTCATTTAGAAATGCAGACTTCCTACTTCTGTTAAAAAATCTGCAGATCTTACATTAGTCCCTCATATATACTGTTAACACTTAGTGGATCTTGAAATTCCAAGTTCTCTACAGTCATCTCCACTTTATCTTGCCTATTAATGAAATGCATTTTATATTAAGAGTAAGTCTCTGAAGCCATTGAGTTTGATACTCCCATAATGAAAAAGGATGCACAAAAATTAATCTTGATCTATACGGAAAAGTAGAAAGGGTGACTGGAGAGCTTTTTAGAAAATTATATGTACTTATGTCCAGGTATTTACATCACCAGGAGGTTCCAGCTTGCAATTGCTCCTCAATCCATCACCTAGTTGAACCAACACAATGTCTCTCACCACCTTCCACATCCTTCACACTCTTGCTTTCCTGAAATCTAAGTCCTCATTCATGGGCAATAAATTCAGCGGAGCCAAAATGTATATAATAAATCTTACATTTCTGGACACATTCTTACATAAAGCATGTTATATAAAGGCTGAGATTTTAGAGAAACATTAAGACAATATTTTATTTTTGGCATGTTATAGGCCAAGATAGTTTTGAGGCTGATTTTTAAAAAATAAAATGTAATTCTACTCTTATAAAGGTTAATTTTAAATTAAAGAGAAAAACAATTTGCACATACGCTTTTATAACATTTTAAAGTTTAGGGATACAATATATTCAATACATCAGTAGGTGGATAGGGATGGGCAGACGGTAGATGATAGCTAGCTAGATAAACTTGGTTTATTCAAGTCATATTACATTCTCTGGGAGGAAGTTAATTAATTTTCCTTACATTTTCTCTTATTCGACCACATGTTATCTCATATCTTTCTGACATCTTGATTTATATTATAATACTCTCAGTAACAATAAAAATAAAGCAGTGATATCTGAAATTGAGATTAAATATAATTATTTCCAGGAAACGTATAATTTATTTTCATTTTCTGATCTCTTCAACTTAATGTGATATGTTATTCATAAATAATTCTTCAAAATTTCAATAATCATTGAAATCCTATTTACTTCGACTGGAGGGTAGATTTTAGAGTCTACATATTGGCCAGTATAATTATAAAACTTCATGAACTACATTCCTTTATGGTGGTGTTTTGCAATTTATTTTCTGGTTAAATTCTTAGGTAATATGATTCACTTTTTTTAAGACAGAAATATTTCAACTGGTGATAATGTCACAACTAAAACTCAGTTGCTCATGGATTCAGAAAACAGGCTGTCATTATAGTGTGACTGTCTGAATATTTCAAATAATAAAAAAATTTTGCATGGAACCCACCCACCAAAATATGTTTGAGTACTACAATGTTTGACATGTACAGAGATATTAATAAGATAAAATTTTATAGTATTAACTTAGGTATCTTGGCTCATTAGAAATCTACCTAAAATGAGAAAAAATATTAAAATTCAACTGTAATTTTAAAAAAAATAAATAGCTTTACGGTTCTCATGCTGAATTTATCAATCCATTTTGACATTGGGTTGACACAGCCTTAGGCTGTTTTCTAATTTTTTTCTTATAAAATAAGCAATGCTGGAGTAGACGAATATTGCTGGTGTTTTAGATCTATGTACAAAGATAAATTACTTCATACACTTGGATGCATTTTCTTCCTCCCCAACACATACACTTCTACAATCTACCCCATGATAACTGTATTGTAAGCTGAGAGGTTAAAATGTAATCGAGAGCTGAGCCTTTATATGACATGCTCACAGAAACCTTCATGAAAATTTCATTTGTTAAGAATGACTTACTCAGAGGAATAAAAGACAAAGATATTTTGAAACTATATCCTCTAACATCACCCCATCTTTCAGCGAACCCTTACTGCCAAAAAAAGACTGCAACCAGCTGTAAAATATAGAAAGTTACTTAATCTTAGAAATCTGGGGAGGCTGAGGTGGGCGGATCACGAAGTCAGGAGATAGAGACCATCCCGGCTAACAAGGTGAAACCCCATCTCTACTAAAAATACAAAAAAAATTAGCTGGGCATGGTGGCGGGTGCCTGTAGCCCCAGCTACTCGGGAGGCTGAGGCAGGAGAATGGCGTGCACCCGGGAGGTGGAGCTTGCAGTGAGCCAAGATCACGCTACTGCACTCCAGCCTGGGCAACAGAGCGAGACTCCATCTCAAAAAAAAAAAAAAAAAAAATCTGGATTGTCTTCATTTGGTCTTTCAGAATCTTCATCTAAGCTCATTGCTAGAGTCATTTATTTCTCTAACAATAACCTCACATGTATATGTCTGTAGTCCCGACCACAAACTTGCAACTTGCATATATAAAAGACTTTGCCATTTCGAGGCTTGTCACCTCAAACTCGCTATTGCAAAATTCACCTCCTCCACATCATCCCCAAAGCTCATTTGCTTTCCAGCTAACCCAATTCTGTCAATGAAGTTTTTTCCAGGTAACTTTCTAGATTCTCTATCTGGAAAACTTAGAATCATATATGATGCATCCTTCTTTAAAAAAATACTTTATGTTCTCTATATCACTGAATCCTGCTAATTATTTCTTTAAAATAAATTCCAGTTTGAACCTTCTTCATGTTTACCAGAGGTTCCAGAAAGATAATCACCATTGTTTCTACCTAGATAATTGCAACATCCTTACGTTTACCTTCTTTCTTCTGTTTTAACTGTGTTTATAATTTATCAATCTGCTACTATCACAGGCTATCAGAATTTTTTTAAAGTAGTTCACAAAGCTTTAAATAATTATTCCACTCCCCTGCATATTTTAGGAGGAAATCTAATATTTTTCCTGAAAACCTTAAATAACTGTAAATTATGTAATGCTTACCTCATTGTTATAGTCCTGTCTTAAAGCATGATTTAAATGTATCCAAAAATCAACATGCTATAACAATTTGATAATCATCAACTGTTAAAATAAATTACAAATCTCATCATTAATTGTAGGAAATATTTCACCTGCTGTATTTCTAAAAAAATCATAGAAATTTTTTTTTCTGAGTGTTGTATGGTCCTAATAAATATCTCTGTCCAGTTTGACTAAATATAAAATATTAGCTTTTCTTTGCTTGAATATTCTAAATATATTATCTCATTGTCTTATGGTCTTAAGCATTGTCAAAAAGATTGATGACAAGCTGATTTTCCTTTCTTTGTACATTATGTAACCTGTCTGCCTAAATATCCAAAGATTATTTTTTTCTTTCCCTTTCTACTAAAACACTACATTTCCTGTGATATGTCAATCTGTGGGTCACTTCGTGTTACTTTATGTATGAACTGTGACACTGCAAAATTTTGTTTACAGTAGATTTTTTTTCAGTTACATTTAAAAATTACATTTCTTTCTGTTGAATTGTTTTGCTTTGTGGGGGGAGAAATCCTATTTTAGTTTGTTCATTTATCATGTCTCATATGCCATATCTAATACTTTAACTCAAATCCATTTGAATTTTTCATTTAAGAATATTAAAATTTCATATTTCCATATTTTATATATTTTATGAAATTATCTATGACTATTTTAAAAAAATTTTTAATTCTTTTTATATCTCTTTCTTTCAAATACTTTCTTGACCTCATTTCTTATTTTCTTTGACTTGTGATTTAATTTGTTCTTTCAGAGCTTCAATTCTTTTAGCACTAATTTTTTAAATTTTACTTTGAGTTCTGGGATACATGTGCAGAACATGCAGATTTGTTACATAGGTATACACGTGCCATGGTGGTTTGCAGTACCCATCAACCCCTCATCTATGTTTTAAGCCCCACATGCATTAGGTATTTGTCCTAATGCTCTCCCTCCCCTTGCCCCACACCCTCCAACAAGCCCTGGTGTGTGATGTTCCCCTCCCTGTGTCCATGTGTTCTCATTGTTCAGCTCCCACTTATGAGTGAGAACATGCAGTGTTGGGTTTCCTGTTCCTGTGTTAGTCTGCTGAGAATGATGGCTTCTAGCTTCATCCACGTCCGTGCAAAGGACATGAACTCATTCTTTTTTTTCTTTTTTTTTAGCACTAATTTCAGATCATTTTAAAATACAAGGATATATTTTTAAATTTGTGAGCAGGTCTTTCTATTATGCTTTTACTCTTTTATGAATGTTATCCTGCTTTTTATTCTCTTTTCTTTATAATTATTTTTTATGGAAACATAATTATTTAAGCACTATTTATTTATTTATTTTTGAGACGAAGTCTCACTCTGTCACCAGGCTGGAGTGCAGTGGGGCGATCTCGGCTCACTGCAACCTCCGACTCCCTGGTTCAAGCGATTCTCCTGCCTCAGCCTCCAGAGTAGCTGGGATTACAGGTGTGCACCACCACGCCGAGCTAATTTTTGTATTTTCAGTAGAAACGGGGCTTAAACATGTTGGCCAGGCTGGTCTCGACCTCCTGACCTCATGATCTTCCCACCTCGGCCTCCCAAAGTGCTGAGATCACAGGCGAGTATTCCCTTATTTATATATAACACATTTCAGATACTCATTTTTAAGTGAGATTAATGTTTTTGTATTTTTCAAAATGTAATAATGAGCCAGCATAGTTTTTCTAACTCCACCATTCTAGAGCTTTTTTCTTGTTATTTTTATAAAATTATCAAACATGTTCACATGCTTTCCGAGATATCATCCCCCTAAACTCTTCTCTTTTCCCCTGTGTCTCTGTCCTGCTCATTTCCATCATATTTCCAACACTTTCTTTGTAACGGAGGGTCTTATCCTGGATGTGAACTTCGGCTTTTTAGGTTCTAGATTTCAAAGGGCTCAGACTGTCCTTCAAACAGTCTCCTTAAAATCACCCATTTGTTTAGGCCTAAAATCCCCCTCAGTTTTGGATACTCTTCTCAGTTTAAACTGGGAAGATTATCTTGGGTGACTTGAGGGTTCATCAGATTCCAGGGCTGCAAGAACCTATTTACTTTTCTTCTGATTCTCCTCTTGCAGTTTCTTATTCCACAGGGTTTTGTAGGTTTGACTACACACACATATTTCAGAGTTTATGAAACCATTTTTTCATGTGATTCTATGTAGATATTTCAATGGGACATTTGGTTTTGCTATATTAATTTATCTATCTTTTTTTAATTTAAGAGATTGGGGGAGATTCACAAGCTACCCTAACAATGCATCCATCTATCCAGAATCCCACCCTAGCTTATTTTTTACAATAAATTTTTAGAGATCATGAATTCTTTGTCTCTAGAAATCTTTTTGTTTTTGAAAACAATAAACTCTTAAAATTTTATTTATAGTATAGGTTATACTAATTAACTTTGGCTGTTTTTCTCACTTTATAATGATACAGAATTTCAATATTCCTTATAAAAGCTGACAAAAATACTTGAAGGAGGATTCCTCTATATTGTGAATGTTAATCAATGTTTGACTTTCTGTCAACATTAATGTTTGACTCTCTGTAAATCTAACTTAACTTATAAAGCCTAGAATGTGTATGTATACAAAAAACTGTTCAGTTTAACTCTGAAGCTAGCATAATAAAATCGTTACTAGGAATATATTATCAGGATGCATTAACTAAGGACCAAGACAAATGTTACCACTCAGAAATACCATTAAGAGTCAAATGTGCAACCTCCTTCAAATGATGTTATTTCCAAAAATCTTTTCACACATATTTATCTCAGATTTGTGGTTACTTTCAATGATGATTCATATGCCTTCATTCATTAGATGTTTTTAAGTGTATACTCTGATTATCAACAGAACTGAAATATAATAATACATGAGATTTCCGTAACTGGAAATTTACATTGAATATAATGCCAATCATCACTGTATATAACCCTCATTTTGGGAACAAGTTTTATTTTTATTTCTTATAATCAATTTACATGAAGCCACATAGTCCTCTTAATTTGAACTGGTCTTCTTAATATATGTTTATAATACCATATATACATTCATATTTACACATATAAGGTAGAGCTACTAGATTTACTGCAAAGACATCAGATTTCTTAAAAGTATTTTCATCCAACTCAATTATTAATTATTAATGCAACTTTTCCCTGCTTCTACCCTTGCCAATCTACATTTTAGTCTTAAAAGAACAGCAGAAGAGGCCTTTTTAAAACTATAAGCAAAAACATGTCACTCTTTTGTTCAAAACCATTCAGTAGTTCCCCATTTCACTCAGAGTCAAAGCAGAAGTCCTCTCTATGGCTCATATTGTATCACAAGATCTGGCCCCTCTTCATCTCTAATCTTACATCCCCAAGATGTAAGATTGTCACCAAGATTGTTTAGTCTACCACCAAGGCCAGCTTCATGGGCATGCAACCTATGTCCAGTGCTCAAGAGGACCCCAAATTTGTTTGATTCTTTATTGTCACCATCTTTAAATATTTAACACTTTTAACATTTTAATTGTATGTAAATGACATAACCTATTCTCTTGACCACTTTTCTATGTCTTGACTATACCAGTCATTCCCCATTTTATCCTTTATAGCAGTTATTCCATTTCCTGGAATGCTGTTTTCTCAGAAAATTGTATGACTACCTCTCTTACCTCTTTACAATTTTTGGCCAAATGTCAGACCTAATCTGTACACCTGTAAAAAACTATAGTTATTCCACCATCATAAGCCCCTTCATATTTCTGATTTCCTCTTACCATGCTTCATATTTTATTTTTCTCTGTAATTCCTAATGCCTTACAATTTATGTCTATACTATGGGTTTCTTTTCCTTTGCTTCTTTTGTTTTCCTTCATTTGCTTGTCTGTAGACCATAAAAGATAGTGATCTTTGCTTTGTTCACTGACATATATCAATCACCTACACAAGTTCCTGTTATGAGCTCACAAATCTTAGTTGGATAATGATTCTATTCATTCCACTTAACTAGAATGTAGCAACTGTAGCTTTGCTCATATGTATCATGTATTCACAAATTCATAATTTACCATTGAAAAAAACTTGCTACCATTTGGTCACAGTTTCCTGATTGGCATTTTATTGATCAAAAGAATGATACCCATCTAGAAATTAAATCATTTCACTGGACTTGAGAAAAACACTGACCTAAGTTTTATTCAGAAATTTCAATATGCTCACTAGCACTAGGTTTTTTTTAATCTCTCATAAATTAAAATCAGAAGACAAGAACCCTAGAACAGACTCATTATAATAATGCTTATATAACATGTAAAAATATCACAATTTCATGATGTCCTATTCCTTATTTGTGATGTGAGAGGCAATAAATAAAGGTTATGATGAAATTCTATGAGGCCAGATTGCCTGGGTTGTATTCAGGCTCTACCACTCTAACTGTGGATTGTTGAAAAGTTACTTACTTTCTATGACATGATTCCTTCATTACATATAAATGGGGAAAATAATAGTGCTTCTTTGTTTTTTGTAAAACCTACATAAGCTCATCAATATAACGCATTTGGAACAGGCAAATTCTCAACATTCACTAAACAGGAATATACTAAACACTTTGCAAATACTTGCTAACATTACATGTAAAATGGGAAAATTAATGTTTGTGTATTGTGTACTGCTTTGGTTCTTGTGACACTCAAATATAAAGTTAAAAAGTCAAATTGAAAATTATAAAGAACTATAAAAATACGTATTTCATGATTCAGCTTTCTGCCTATCATATAATAATATTTCTTTTTTTGTTTTTTAAGAAAACAGCTCAGTGACACAATTATAGCTCACTACAGCCTTGAACTCCTGGCCTCAAGCAAACCTCCTGCGTCAGCCTCCCGGGCAGCTGGGATTACAAGTGCCAGTCACCTCACCCAGCATGTTTTTTAACAAGTGATTTTGACATATAAAAGACAGTTTTTACTACATATATTTTTTTTCCTTTCTCTATTCCACCATGTTTGTCTCTAAGATGATGAGTACATCTTGTGTATTGCTATCTGGACATTAGAAAGATAAGAAATTATCAAGCCTGTAGGGTTCATGTGAACTATGTGGTAATGAATAACATCTTTCTGAGAAACATGAATGGAGGAAAAGAGACTATTATTTCAGGACTGATATTTGAAAACCAACACAAACTTTACAGGTAAACAATGGTTCCAAGTTCACTGACAATTTCTATTTCCTAGAGTAAGCAGCAGTAAACAGGGCTAGCCTAAAGAAGGAACAGAGGAGTATTTGTTAGAATTGTTAATGAGAAGGGTCATTTAAATTATTGTTATACAATGATTTTATTCGTATAGACCATTTAATTTCAAGAAACTTTGCACTTTAATCTCTTAGTTCTTTCTGTGCACTTCTAATGTGCATCATCAAGCATTTAATTGCATTTCAGTTACATGCCTTCTATGGATCTAGAGACTTTTTCTTTTAACCTGCTCAATCTTGTGATACATTGACTGACAATTGAGCATAGAGTTTAAAAAAATATATTTTTTTCAACAAAGAACTCTTCTGTAACTCTGGAAGCCTGTGTAAACTGATAGCTTACAAGTAGCAGAGCAAAGACTCAAAATGAAATTTTATCCAGAGCTCACTCACATTTCCAAAATCAGGTTACTGACAGAAATATTCTCTCATTTCCTAGGGACCAAGAAATGTCTCAGTTTGCTAAACAACCTTATGGTATGCATGAGGGTACTAAAGAAATCTGATTCCAACCCTAAGGCCGGCTTAATTCACAGCTGCTGAATAGTTGATATTGGATTGGCCCTAAGCAGAAAGCTACTTGGAAACTAAACTATGAAAATATTCTAATGTACCTGCATAGATCCAGATTTCACAACTGAAGAAGAAGTCAAGCAGAAATTCAAACTGTAAACAAAGCCAGAACAAATGGTCATTTTTTTGGTGGCACCTCCCTAGAGAACAAGGGACATACATTTCTCTTCAATATGTCTCCACTCAACTTCATGGCAAACATGCAAATTGGTTTTAATATAATTTGTTTTCACCATTAAGAAGGTATATATCAATAGGAAACATTTTATTTTTCCAGATTTAAATTATTTGATCTGTGAAAGAATGATGATGGATAATTTTTCTACTGTATGAAGTATACTAGAGATCTCATTCCAGATCTATCAAAAAGGAATCTTTATTTGGAAAAAAAATGCATTAAAAAAGAAAAAAGTTACAATTCTTCAGAAAAGTTATCAAGACTTATATTACTGGATTTTTTAAAAAATGTAATATATCCTTACAGGAAGAAAATGATGCAATTACCTGACAACAATAATCAATAAGTAAAGGAATAACATTACTAAATTTAAAAATGCTAAAAATTTTTGAGGGAAGCAAAGGGTAAAGTTAGAAGATACATATAGAGATAGGCAGAAAAACAGAGCATGGAGCGATTTTCATTATTGTTGTAGTCAAAGCTTTGGACCACAAGCATTAGAGGAATAACCCTGACTCAAAGGTCATTCTAACCAAGTCACAACTGTATGTTCTACATGGAAGTTTGAGGTCAAAGCTTTGTGCTAAATGCCTGCACTATACCATCTGTATATCTACTATGTGAACTTTGGCTAGGGCAAAAACTGGTAAAGGATTCAGGATTCTACTAGTTCTTCAAAG
Source organism: Gorilla gorilla gorilla (assembly GCF_029281585.2). NCBI lineage: Eukaryota > Metazoa > Chordata > Mammalia > Primates > Hominidae > Gorilla > Gorilla gorilla. The sequence goes on from NC_073234.2 coordinate 89,477,398, forward strand.
ATGCATATAAAGTATAGCATAGTATGATTTCATCTGATTTACAGTCATAGAAAGGGAGAAAAAAGTCATTGTGGGGTTCTGTGCTTTAGTGTATGTAATTTACTTTTACGGGAAGTTGTTTCATTCCAGAACAATCTTGTTTATCATAAATACTGAATCTTGGAAAATCACCTATTAATTCTATAATAAATGAGTCACAAGGAATATCAGGCTGAATTTCAACAAATAATTTCAGAATTATATCCATTATAATTTACTCCTGAACTTTTTAGTATAAAAGGAAGCCATAATCATTGAATTAATAATCCAACATAATAATCACTCAGTAGGAGGGTTAGGATGGTATTGATGAAAAAGAATCCATGTACTATTAACTATAGTGAAGTTTCATAGCACTTTTAACCTGCTTTGTCTTTTTTTTTTTTAGATTTTATATTTTACTTAAACCCAAGTACCTAAATGCTATTAATAGTATGTGGATTATGACAATTCAGAGGCTAATGAAAATCGCTGAATAGCTTATATGGCTACCCAGAAGGGATTTGGAGGCAAGATGTACTTTAGGTTGACATTCTATGTAGTAATTTGTATTATAGTGAAATGAGTCTACAAAGTATCTAGTAGACCAGGAAAAAAACAGTGATTTTTTTTTTTTTAAGAATAACATCCTTTTATCTCTTCTTATGCGCTTACCCTCTTAGGTTACTTAGCTTGTCACCACAATAAATAGCTTCTACCTCCTGCTAAGCCATGCTCAGTGGGGGCTTCGTAAGGTCAGAAAACTAAGCAAACAGGAACAGAGGATGAAAGGAAAATAGTTTTATAAAAAGGCAGAAACGTTAGGAAAACATAGAAAAATATATACGGTTAGTCTACAGTAGTATTTTGCAAAGCATGCTGTATGTAACATGAAATCCATAAAATATTTTTATCGTGAGAGAATCCATTAAAAAGTGCCATATTCAAAAACTGTGGAAAATCTGCATATGCCAACAGATTCAAAGGTATGTTTGCACATCTAATGCTCTAACTCATGAAGAGAAGAAACTTATTTAACCTTGCTTAGCTATGTGATTCCAAATGTGTTTGATTATTGAAGTCTTTCTACCACTTAATTCCTATCAAACAGCTGCTTAAATCAGGGTTCTGCAAATCACACTTTGGGAAAACGTGGTTTGGGTTAAACAGTCAAGTGTTGATTGTTCCCTTCCAAAATGAAAATTAAAAGAGCTAAATATATTCAAAAGACAAACATTTTATATTTGCTTTTCTCATGCATATATTCATTCATTTAAAAATTTAAAAATAAGACAACTATCTGTGAGATCATGTCAGTCAAACTGGAGTTCCTGCCACCCTGTTGATTAGATAATGCTTTAATCCCTTGGATTGAAATTCTTTAAAAAATTACAAGACACCATTTCCTTTTTCTCTCCCAAATATACTGCCAAGGAGGGTACAGCTATAACAACCCATTGCTCTCACCTTCTTCAAGTATCCTACTGGTTTTGTAACCAAGAGAAGGAAGCATGGCTCACTTACAGAATGAGGCAGACAGACGGATTTTCCACCGTTAAAGCCAAGTATCTGAATTCTACCCTTTAACTCTACCAACAGTGTGAGAAAGTGTTTTGACACCCTTATGATTTCTTCAGAGCAGAAATTTTGGGCCTAGTGTGACCTCCAGCCATAAATGTCAGATCTCATTTGGAATAAAAAGAGAAGAATTTCCTTCTGTTCCTTTTATAGGAAAAAGAAAAGCAACCTAGCATGATCTAAACAAATAAAAGCCTTAACTTTTGTAGATATATATTCTTCTCTTTTAATTCGGATATTCAGTCTGTTTTCAGAAAAGATTCCATAAATATTGGTTTATAATATATAGGAGTAAATGTCTGTTTATATCATTGCCTTCATATGAGAAGGCTGCATGTGTGGGATAGTCTTAATGTCAAGGGACTAGATGCAGTTACCTTCCAATAGAAAATATAGCAATATTATATACAAGATTATAATATAATTAGACAATTAGAAATAGACATATGCACAGAATTAAAGATAGAGTATTAATTAGAGTCATTTGAGCTATTTCTAAAGAAAAGGTTAAAACAGGAATAATAAGAGGGACAAAAAACAACAGCATGTTATGCATAGGATATTATATGCATATAATCAAAGATATAAAGAGACTGAAAGTGGTGAAGTATGACACAATGTTCTTATCTGGGTGACTGGGCTAACTGTGATACTGCAATATGATTTTGAGAATACATAAATAGATTGCGAGGAGGGGATGATGAGCTTATTACAGTGCATTTTGTTGTGGAAGTAGCCACTAAATGTTTAGATAGCAAAGGGGATGGGAGAGGTGGAGGGAGGTCTGGCCTAAAGCTACAAAGCTGGTAATTTTCAGCACATCAGAGATAACTGAAAGCCTGAGAGAGAATTAGATAAGCCGGATAAGTGATAGGTTGGGAGAGATTTAGTGAGAATACCTTAATTTGAAGGGATCCATAGGGAATATTATATCCAACTACATATTATTTTAATATTATATATTATATTAATGTCTTATTTCTCTTTATGTGCCATTTACCTTTTTAAATATGTTTACACTTAAAAAGCAGTCTTGCAGTATATCCAAATAATTTAAATCTTTGTAGAAAAAGAAAACTCCTACCTTTCAAATAGTTTGTCAGTATTACTATTGAACCCACACACCATGAGTGTAACCAAAGTCCTACTCTTTTATTTGTCCTTTAATACAAATAGGGAAATTCCAATTTTAAACATAAATAAATCTTCACTTGAGGTGATATTTTATGCAGAATTATTGATGAATTATGTTGAATTGTTCCTATATTAATATGATGTCATCAGTATTATTATTCAGGACACATTCTCTTCCATGTTTCAGGGTAATTGAACTTTAGAATTAGATATAGATGGTATTATTTATTTTAGGAGAGCAATATGGCATAATGGAGATTGCATGGACTTTGGAATTTGAAAAACTCAACCTCAAATTGTAATTTTTTTTTTTTTTTAAACAGGGTCTGGCTTTGTCACCCAGACTGGAGTGCAGTGGTGCGGTCTTGGCTTTCTGTAGCCTCAACCCAGGTTCAAGCAACCCTCCCACTTCAGCTTCCCCAGTAACTGGGACTACTGGCACACACCACCATGCAGAGCTAATTTTTTGGATTTTTTTGTAGAGGATCTCAAATAATTTAGTGTTAGAAAACACACTTCAGCCAGTTGTAGTCCACCTGTCCACACACACACAAAAGTGTAGAGCTTGAAGATAGTTTATGTACAACCCAAAATCAGATATATAATATTTTTCAAGACTGCAGAAGATTCCCTCATTCATTTTTCTGTTCATTTCTCACCCTCAGTTTTCTAATTATTCTGGCTTTCTTAACCATCATTTAGTCAATTCTTGAAATTCACATAAATGGATTTATATAATATATCCTCTTTTGTGTCCCACTTCTTTTGCTCAACATAATGTTGATAAAATTAATCTACATTATTATGCATATTAAGATTTTATTATTTTATAGATAAGTAGTATTGATTTTTAATAGGTGGGTAGCATTTATTTTTTATAGGTGGGTATTATCTATTTTTTATATGTAAGTAGTTTTTTTTCATAGGTTGGTAGTATTTCATTGTTTGAGTGTATTACCACTCATCGATTTTCTTATAGGTAGATTTACGGGTTGTTTCCAGTTTGGAAATATGAATAAACCTGTCGTAAATATCATTTCAGATATGACTTTTGAGAATCTATGCACTCATGTCTTTCAGGTATGTAGTAGCAATGGATTTTCTGAATCAGGATGTAGGCATATGTTTAGCTTTAGTAGATACAAGCAGTTTTCCAAAGTCTTTTAACCAATTTATACAATCACCAAAAGTGAATACAAGTTCCGGTTCCTCTACATCCTTGCCAATAATTAATACTGTAAATCTATTTAATTTTAGCTATTCCATAGGTGAAAAAGTGGTATATCATGGAGGAATCAATTTGTTTCTCCAATGGTAGATAATGTTAAATATTGTTCCATATACTTATTGGAGGTTTGAATATTCTCCTTTATAAAGTTCCAGTTAATGTTAATTTCTTTCATTGGATAATATCTTGATTTCCTCTTTATTCCTGAAGGATATTTTCATTAAATATAGAATCTTGGTTGGTAGTTCTCTTCTTTCTGGCCTTTATGGTTTCTGATGAGAAATCTGTTGCCTATTAGAATTATTTTTGCCTTATTGGTAATGTGTCATTTCTCATTTACAGCTCTCAATGTGTTTTCTTTGTCTTTAGTTTTCAGAAGTTTAACTGTCATGTCTGTTGGTGTAATATTTTTTGTTTTATCCTGTTGAGAGTTTGCTCAATGTATTAGTCAGTGTTCTCTAGAGAATCATAACCAATAAGATAGATGATAGATAGATAAGAGGGGATTATTAAGGGAATTGGCTTAATTGATTATGGAGGCCAAGGAGTCCTGTGAACAGTCATCTGCAAGCTGAAGACCCTGAAATGCTGGTATTACGTATGGCTCAGTCCAAATCTGAAAGCCTCAGAACCAAGGAAACTAATCATGTAACTCTCGAAGGCAAAAGCCCAAGAACCCGAGGGGCTACTGGTGTAAGTTTTGGAATCCAAAGGCTGGAGAGCCTGGAGGTACCAGGTTATCAGAAGAAGGGTATTCCAGCTGTAGAATAGAAAGAGAAAGAATTTGCTTTTCCTTGGCCTTTCTATTCTATCAGGACCCTCAGATAATTGGATAGTGCTCATCCACACTGAGGGCAGATCTTTCCTAGCCAGTCCACCAACTCACATGCCAACCTCTTCTGGAAATACCCTCTCAGACCTACCCAGAAATAAGGTTTTTCCAGCTAAGTATTTCTTAATCCAGTCAGGTTGACAGCTGACACTATCACACTTAGCTTCTTTAGACTAATGTGTTTCTGTTTTTGCCAGACTAGAGACATTTTTAGCCATTATTTTTTAAGTGCTATTACAGCCTCACCTTTTCTGTTTCCTTCTTGGACTCTAATAACATGAATGTTAGGTTTTTTTTTTTTTTCATTATAACCCCACTGTTCCTGCCCAGTTCTGTCCACTTTTTATTCAGTCTATTTTCTTTCTATTCTCATTAAGTAATTTGTGTTGTTGTATCTTCAAGGTCTTTGTCTCCTTTGTTTCATCCATTATGCTGTTGAAATTATCCATTGAGTTACTAATTTCAATTATTTTATTTCTCAGTTCTATAATTTTTACTTAGTTCTTCTTTATATCTTTAATTTCTTTACTGAGACTTTCTACTTCCTTGCCATAGCTTCCTATTTTTATGTTTCAAGCTATTTTTTGTGGCTTATTTAAGTATTTTTATTATGGCTGCTTTAAAATCTTTGCCAGATAATTCTAACATCTCTGTTATCTCAGTGTCAACATGTATTGATTATCTTTTTAATTCAGTTTGAGATCTTTTTGGTTCTTGGTATGATGTATAATTTTATATGAATACCTAGATATTTTGGGTATTATAAAATGCTGCATCTTACTTAAGCCTGTTTTAGCTCTCTTTCTCTGACATCACTCTGGCAAGGGAAGAGTGGGGCACCCCCTTGTTACTGCCAGAAGGGGACAGAAATTCGGTTCTACACTTGGCCGACATCTATACTCACGGAGGGAAGGTACTAATTATTGTGAGATAGTAGGAGTTCTGGCTCACTGCTAGATTTCTACTAATATCTCCCTATCTAGTAGGAGAAGGGATGCCTTGTTTCTGTATCTCACATGGCCCGTACTTACACTAAGATAGCTGGGGGTGGGAAGCCTTATTGCTACTGAGAAGGCGAAAGCACTGACTCTCCGAGAGACATCTTTTAATACCTTCCCAGTGAGGAAAAGAAAGAGTAACAGTTCATTACTGCAAGGTAGAAGTGAAAATGGAGGCTTACCATTTGGTCTTCGTTAATACCATGTGAGGGTCCTTGTTACCACCTGGAGAGAATGAATGTCTTGGTACCCAACTCAGCCTTCTCTGACACCAGCCCTGTAGGGTAGAGAAGGGAGAACTTCACTACAACCTAGAGACAATGAAAATCTAGGCTCTGAACTCTGCATTTGCTGGCTGGATGAGGGTGGTACCATGGTCTTTCTTAAGGTGTTTTTCTTCAATAAAGAGTTTATTGTATAAAAGTTTCTGTCTTGCTAGATTGCCATTTTTCTGTTCTTTCAGTTAGGAACAGCAGGCATCTGTTAGGACTTTTTAAAAATATGTTTCTGTTGGCATTACCAGGTTACTATCTTAGCCAGCTCGCAGTTTGGAATATGTGAATCAAAAAGAAAATCCAGGAAACTCATCACTACATCATTTCTCCGGTACTGAGGTCCCTAAACTGCCTGATTCTCTCTCTCCACCTTTCAGAATACGTTTTATATATGTCTCAGTTTTTAACTGTACATAGCCAGAGGAATAGGGAAAAATGTGTCTAATCCCAGGCAAAAGTATATATATATATATATATCATATATAAATATATATAAATATATATATACACACACACACATATACACACACACATATATGTATTTGTGTGTGTGTATATATATATACTTTTTTTGTGTATATATATATATACTTTTTTTGTGTATATATATATGTACTTTTTTTGTGTATATATATATATACTTTTTTTGTGTATATATATATATATATAAAACTTTTCATTATTGGCTCTATAACCACATAACACAACCAAATTTTAAAATTCTAGTGAAATAAATTTCTAAATAAAATATTCACAAATACTTATTTGATACTAAATCGAATAAGTATCATCTTATCAGATATAACCATTCTCTTTTAAGGCTAAGAACGAGGAGCATCTCCTTGGTTATAGCTTAATACTTGCCGTGGCAAAATGTGCATACTTACAAGAGAAATGCAATATATATACATATATATAATATATATATAATATAAATTATATATGTACATATATGATTTATATATACACATATATATACACACAGTTGTGTAATAAATTAAATAATAATTATCTTTGAAAAAAGTGGGACTTGGGATCAAACATAAGATTTGAAGAATACAAAAAAATATTAATAATTTCTGATATGGGATGGTGAGTATGTACCCAGGCATATGATGAAAGATCTATAGAGTTTAATGTATTTTTATCATTTCACAAAATAAAAATTATTTGCATATGTGGAATGATGTATACAACACTGAACCATTACATCTGAAAATCCAAGTAAAACAGGTAATTTACAAAAAAAATTTTATTTAATGAAGTTGGCTGAATAAGTAATAAAAATTTGAAGGAAAAAACAATTGGAAATTATGAAAATAGTAAATATATTTTGTCCTAAATTAGAATACACTGAGGTTATTTTATTCTGAGTTCTAAAATGCCTTCAGAAAGTAGTTTCCATTATTTGCACTATTTGAGAGCACAAGAAAAGTTGTGAAACTTTTTAACGTTTCATTATTGGCTCTATAACCACATAACAAAACCAAATTTTAAAATTCTAGTGAAATAAATTTCTAAATAAAATATTCACAAATATAATTCATCAGTGTTTTGAAAATAAAATATATCATGACAAAAGTAATATTCAACCCTGAGAAGACAACACATATTAAATTCGCTAAGAATTAAATTTTTGGTAGTCATTCTAAGTCGTCAAAATATTGTAATAAAGCATAAATTTATAAAAGAAAATATCAAACTCTTAATATGACAGGACTAATTTACCCACCATGGCAGATAACTGTTCTTAGTGGAGAGTTAAGAAATAATGTATTAAGAACAGAAAAATGTGTGAATAGTTGCATCTAGGTGAACTGTAGCCTAAGTGCACAATATAGGGTAAACAATTTAGTAAAATGTGGTATACAACCCATATTCTAAGAAAATAAACATTTTATTGACAGAAGCACTGGGAAGAAAATTTGACTTGATGTCTTAAACTTGAGTTATTGTTCTTAATTTCTTAATTCAATGATATTAGAACCTAGACGTTTTTGAATCAGCTACATCTCATTTTTATCCTCTATACATCCTATTGAATGTATTATCCTACTAAAAACAGTTGACCTGGAAACACAAAATTCATGAATACTGAAAGAAAACTGTGATTTTTTTCACTATTTTTAGTTTTGTTTTAAAGAATTCCTTATTGTTTATTGTGTTGGTAAACACATGTACGCATGCATATACACAAAGAGTTGCATTTCTCTTGTAAGTATGCACATTTTGCCATGGCAAGTATTAAGCTATAACCAAAGAGATGCCCCTCATTCTTAGCTTTAAGAGAATGGTTATATCTGATAAGATGATACTTACTTGATTTCTTACTTGATCTGTTGGCTGGAACACCTAAAATCAACTCCTCAGTCCTTCTCTTACATGGTCCTCTCTCTAGTTGAGGCAACCTCCAAGACTCTAGACAGCAATCTCTGATTCTCCTATTTTCTTGAATTATTCAACTTTATGGTCATCTCCATCCTGACTTTCTAACTATTTGAGTCACATTCGTATCATATGTTAGGATCAATCAAGAACTGCCTAGCCTGAGGGCATTTTGAATAGCAGCATTCTGTGTCTGAAAGTTCTATAAAACAGACACTCAGTATAAAACTGAAGGAAACCTAGACAAGGAAAAATCTTTAAGTTGGTTTATTCCACCAGTTTCTGATGTCCTTCCTCGGTGACACTCCAGAGGATCAAAGCCAGGTCTAGGATTGTAATTCAGAGTTCAGAGGTGGCAGGAATAGGAGTGAAGTGGAGTCAACCTCTCAGCAGAGAGACTTGCCTCACATATAGGAAAATAACAACAAAACTTCTCTAAAAAGTATATTTTTGGTGAGCTATCATGAATCTTCTTTTAGGAAAAAAAATACAGCTTATTTTGTTGAATTTTTTGGTGTTATTTAAAAAATTCCAGCCTCAAGTTCTCTGATTAAAACACCTCCCAACTTGACTCAGGTCAAAACCATTAATTAAGACAAGCATAATCTCTCCTACAATGTGAGCTGAAATTTCCCCAATTATCTTTTAGTAACTCAGCTTCTGGTGACAAATTATTCCATATTAATCAAAACACTTGTATGAACTCTGTAGGTAGAAGGCCACACTGCTTTGCCTCTAAGGAACTTGGATTCCACCTTCAAGATCTCGTGTCAGAGAATGATTCATGACTGACAAGAATCCATGCTGAAGGCTAACCTTACGGCTTCTGAGACCTGCGGCCCCACCCTTTCTCTTAATGAATGGCGAACAGTCTTCCATCTCTTAAGTCTTGTAGAGCCTAATTCTTCTATCAGTTGTTCTGCTCTTTGTTGTAGTATTAAAATAATGTCAATGACTTCCAGGATTTATTTTACATAGAAATTGCTTCTAATAAAGTTGCTCACCTGTTGCTAATGTTGAATTTGCCTGGTCAAGTCAAGTTGATCATTAGTCCCAGCAAGTGCTACACATGTAGTTCTTGGGACATAGTTAAATTGACCTAAATTCCCATGAAATCGTATACAGTTGATCTCTTATCTTTTACCCAAATTATTTTTAAAAGAAAATTCAACCTGTATCACTTCACTGATAGAATTAACATTTAAAGCTGGGTGGCTTATGCCTGTAATCCCAGCATTTTGGTAGTGCTGGGTGGATCATCTGGAGTCCAGAGTTTGAGACCAGCCTGGCCAACATGGCGAAATCCCGTCTCTACTGAAATTTAAAAAAATTAAAGGGATGTGGTGGCATGTGCCTGTAATCCCAGCTACTCGGGAAGCTGAGGCAGGAGAATCACTGGAACCAGGAGGCAGAGGTTGTAGTGAGCCAAGATCGTGGCACAGCACTCCATCCTGGGTGACAAAGCAAGACTCCATCTCAAAAAAATAAAAAGAAAGAAAAGAAATACAAAAAAAAAAAAAAATAGGAACTGCCTATATTTAAATACTGTGATTTCTTATTCAAAACAAATTAACAAGGGCCTGGCCTGGTGGCTCACGCCTGTAATCCTAACACTTTGGTTGGCTGAGGCGGGTGGATCATTTGAGGTCAGGAGTTCAAGACCAGCTTGGTCAACATGGTGAGACCCCCATCTCTACTAAAAATACAAAAATTAGCCAGGAGTGGTGGCACACACCTGTAATCCCAGATACTCAGGAGGCTGAGGTAGGAGAATCACTTGAACCCAGGAGGCAGAGGTTGCAGTGAGCCAAGATTGCACCAGCCTGGGTGACAGAGTGAAATTCCGTCTCAAAAAAATAAATAAATAAAAAATAAAAATAAATTAATTAACGAGAATATAGCAGTAGTTTTTAGATAAAGGGTAAATGATATTTTTCTGTAGATGGTTAAGCTTTTCTTGGCAGGTACTAAATGATCAAGGGTCACACTGAAGGTGTTCTGATTGAAAAATAATAACTGCACCTTATAATGTTTATATAGAGGAGACTTGCTTCTGGGTTTCTGAAAGTTCTACATCTCACCTTTCTCCTTTTACAGGAATGTGTTACGGAGGGACAGGAAAATCTCCACAGTTTTGTTACTGATTATCTGAATATATACACAGCGGAAGCTAGTTTTCAACTACCATTTTCCCCCCCAATTCTCCCCTGAGAAGTGTCTCTTTAAGTTGTTTAGTTGAAAGTTTAAATGGTAACGAGACCGGAAATGATATTTAGGATTCTGTATGGGGACAAGGAATTGAAAGAGGGCAGGCTCTTGAGATTAGTCTATGGTGACATATGAACACAATTATGGCCTCAGGCTGACCATTGAGAATCCATGAACCAAGGAGTTAGCAATAAAAAGATTTGGTGCCCTTTTGCTGAGAGAATCTTTGTTCCTCTCCTAAATTTCACAGACAGCACAAATAGAAGAAAGAAAGACAAACATGCACATGGAATGTGTAACCAGTTTAGGGGAAGAAAGGTTAATTAGTAGCAGAAATGGTTAAGGTTACACTGTAAGAGAAAGATCTTCTTAAGGACACCACTGAAAAGCAGGGCATCAAAGGATAATAAAAGAGCAAGGGGTGCACACAGTAGAAATATGGATTTTGTTATGTCAGAGCCTAGATTTTTAAAGAACTACTATGATGGGGCTACAAAAGTGTACACAGATATTTTGAACTCCAGAGTTCATATCTTCCCTACAGAGTTGTATTAGTCAGTTGGAAATTTTAAAACTTTGTTAAAACTTTATCAACTCTTTTATATTCAGCTGTTTTGAATATTTATGTTATCTAATATTTATGTTATCTAATGTTATCATAATTGTTCTCTTTCCTGTATTGTGAATTGTCAGTTCATAGTGTATTTATCTATTATTATATCAGTATTTTCTTATCTATTTGTCTGAGGCATTTAAACTTTAATGATAGAAACAGTCTAATTTGTTTTAATAATTTGATTCATAGTATTTGTCTTTTAATTGCAGTTTCCTCAAAGTTGTAGTATTTTATGCTGAGAATTTACTGACATTCTTATTTGGAAGTTCTTCCATTGCTTTTAAATTCAGATAACTTGCCCTGCTGAATTTTTTTCCCCACAATACTTTTATAATATACAACACAACTAGTATTATTTAGAGCCTCATTACGATATCATTAGGACATCATCTTTAATATGTTTATTTGTGTTTGTTTCTGCTTCTGTATTAATTTGAAAACAAATTTTATTTATAAAGTAGTTATTAGTTCCCTCATATTTTCTTATCAAACTAAAGCAAAGGGGTGGAGAAAAATAATATTGCCTATTTTAGCAGGAATGTATGATAAGTAGCTGTTGAGGAACATAGTAATAGTATAGTAAAATTCTGGAAGGTAATAATTTCTTAAAGCCATTACAAGCACTGTGTCTTTTAAAATTATGCATGTGATAAAAATAATGAAAGAAATGATAGCATCTGCACTGCTAAGCAACAACCTGAGAAAAGCAAACTGTCAAAATATAATTTTTCCTTCCACATAGCATATGTAGTAACACAATACAGGGACATAAAATGCCAAGGGAATCTATAAAGTCTCTTTTAGAATTATTAGATACCTATTAATTAATTTTGTAATTGAAAACTACGCTTTGTTTGTAAATGTGTATGTGATGTGCACAAATATTCTGAAATATCTTTAATTTATAAACTATAAATATTATCTATGGAAACAATTTTGGGACAATAAGGTACTTCATTCCAATTTCCTCACAAAAAGAAAGTGGTAACCAGGAGGTTTGAACAGCTTGTAAATTATTAAAATTTTGGGAAGGTCATAAGATGATCAGCACAAGCATGTTTCACTTCATGTAGATACTGGAGTAGGATGTAGTGTGATTGAGAAGGATTAGATTCAGTTCTGTCACAGTCATTCAGTGATTCTGCTTATTTTGACAGCCCAAGTATCATGAGGGTATTGACAAATGTTGATATAGAATTATATGCTTCAAATTATCTTCTTAACCCATTTATTCCTAAGGTTGCAATGTCTTGAATTTTTGCAATCAGACTTTGGTGATGATCTTGATCAGTAGGATATAAATAACCCCCACATGCTCAGTGTTCCAATAATAAAACACAAGGCACACATGGAATCATTGAAGAAAAAATTCATTAAAATGTTAATATGTATAACCAAAAAAAAATTTTACTATCTACAAACTAAGACAAAGCTTTCAATTAAACTGTTGATTCACTCGTTACTAAATTATAATCAACAATTACACATACACAGTAACATATAATGATAATAATAGTAGTAATACTGCTACTAATACTAATACTAATGATTTTTTTAAAATCTAGGAAGCACCAGGCATTGCATTGTGCATTTTATATGCTTTCTCTATTTAATCTTCACAAAAACTCTACATAGAAGTTACATTCTATAACAATGCCTCTCACACTTTTTTATTTAGTTTTTTTTTAATTCAGACTGAAAATGTCCAAAGACAGGGATAACATGGCAAAATCAGAGTATAAATCTAAGTGTTTAACTTAACTGTGTAATACTGGTAGTTGTCAATTCTAAAAAGCATTTTAACCTTTTTTATTTTATCTGATAAAAATTATATGTTTAAAAGACAAAGAAGTAATTTCAACATTTAGGATGATGGTTAATTATGGAAGGGAGGAGGAAAGGATAGGAAAGTAAGGAGCAAAGAGATAGAGTTAATATTTGCAATGTTCTGCTTTTTTTTTTTTTCTTTTTTTGAGACGGAGTCTCGCTCTGTTGCCAGGCTGGAGTGCAGTGGCACAATCTTGGCTCACTGCAACCTCCACCTCCCGGGTTCAAGTGATTCTCCTGCTTCAGACTCCCAAGTAGCTGGGATTACCGGTGTGTGCCACCATGCCCAGATAATTTTTGTGTTTTTAATAGGGACGGGGTTTCACCATGTTGGCCAAGATGGTCTCGATCTCTTGACCTCATGATCCGCCTGCCTTGGCCTCCCAAAGTGCTGGGATTACAGGCGTGAACCACCGCGCCTGGCCTGTTCTGCTTTTTAATTGAGGTGGTAGATCCATAGGTGTTTGTTCTATATTTATTACCAATATGTGATCTATATTTTATATATATATATATATAAAATACATATATAATCAATTAAACAATTTTAAAGTTTCTCAAATTTCTGGTAATTTAATATCCATTCAGATAATATAAAGTACATTTTTGAACTGATTAGGCCCATCTAGAACTTTGCTTAAAAATGCTGTGCCAATCAGAAATGAAAAAGGTTACATTATAATCGATTCCACAGAAATATAAAATCCTCAGAGACTTACAAACATCTCTATGAATACAAAACTAGAAAATCTAGAGGAAATGGATAAATTCCCAGAAACACACAATCTCCCAAGATTGAATCAGGAAGTAATTGAAACACGGAAAAGACCAATATGGAGTTCTGAAATTGAATAAGAAACAAAAAACCTCCAACCAAAAGAAGCTCCAGACCAGATGGATTCACAGCTGCGTTCCACCAGACATTCAAAGAAGAATGGATACCAATTTTACTGAAACTATTCCAACAAATTAAGGAGGAAGGAATCCTCTGTAACTCATTCTATGAAAGCAGCGTCACTCTGATATCAAATCCTGGCAAAGACACAACAAAAAAAGAAAACTACAGGCCAATATCCCTGATGAACATAGATGCAAAAACCCTCAACAAAATACAAGCAAACCAAATGCAGCAGCACATAAAAAGTAAATTCACCATAATCAAGTAGATGTCCTCGCTAGGATGCAAGGTTGGTTCAACATACACAAATAAATAATGTGATTCACCACATAAACAGAATTGAAACCAAAACTATATGATCTCTCAAAAACACGGAAAAAGGCTTTGATAAAATCAAATATTCCTTCATGATAAAAACACTCAGGAAACTAGACATCGAAGAAACATACCTCAAAATAATAGGAGACATCTATGATAAACCCACAGCCCACATTATGCTGAATGGGCAAAAGCTGGAAACATTTCCCTGGAGAACTGGAACAAGACAGGGATATCTACTCTCACTATTCCTTTCAACATAGTACTGAAAGTCCTAGCCAGGGCAATCAAGCAAGAGAAAGAAATAGGCATCCAAATAAGAAAAGAAGAAGTGAGATTTTCTCTCTTCACTGACAACATGATTCCACATCTATAAAAACCCTAAAGACATGAGCAAAAGGCTCCTGGAACTAATAAACAACTTCAGGAAAATTTCAGGATACAAAATTCATGTACAAAAATCAGTAGCATTGCTATACCCCAATAAGGTTCAAGCTGAGAGTCCAATTAGGAATGAAATCCCATTTACAATAGCTACAATAGAAAAAAATATATATCTAGGAATACACCTAACGAAGGAGGTGAAAGACCTTACAAGGAGAACTACAAAATACTGATGAAAGAAATCATATATAGAACAAACAAATGGAAAAACATTTAATGCTCATGGACGGAAAGGAACAATATAATTAAAATAATCATACTGCCCAAAGCAATCTATAATTCAGTGTAATACCTATCAAATTGCCAATGTAATTTTTCAAAGAATTATAGAAAAACCATCCTAAAATTCATTTGGAACTAAAAAAGAGCCGGAATAGCCAAGGCAATCCTAAGCAAAAAGAACAAACCTGGAAGCATCAAATTACCCAACTTCAAGCTATACTAAAAAGCTACAGTAACCAAAACATCCTGGTCTTGGTCCAAAAACAGACACATAAACCAATGGAACAGAATACAGAGCAAAGAAATAAAGCTGCACACCTACAAATATCTGATCTTTGACAAAGTTGACAAAAACAAGCAATGGGGAAAGGACTCCTTATTCAATAAATGGTGCTGAGATAGCTGGCTAGCAATAAGTAGAAACTGGACCCATACTTTTCACTACATATAAAAATTAACTCAAGATGGATTAAAGACTTACATATAAGACCTCAAACTCTAAAAATCCTGGAAGAAAATCTAGGAAACACCATTCTGGACATTGGCTTCAGGAAAGAATTTGTGGGTAAGTCCTAAAAAGCAACTGCAACAAAAACAAAACTTGACAAGTGGGTCCTAATTAAACTAAGGAGTTTCTGCACAGCAAGATAAACTATCAACAGAGTAAACAGACAGCCAACAGGATGGGATAAAATACTTGCAAACTATGCAGCTGGTAAAGATCTAATATCTAGAATCTTTAAGGAATTTAAACAAATCAACAAGCTGAAAACTAATAACCCACTTAAAAATGAGCAAATGATATAAAGAGACACTTCTTAAAGGAAGACATACAAGCAGCCAACAAATATATTTTAAAAATGCTACACATCACTAATTATCAGAGAAATGCAAATCCAAACCACAATTTGGAGACTCAGGGGAAAGGGTGGGAGGGAGGTTAGAGAGAAAAGACTACCCATTGGGTACAGCGTACACTGCTCGGGTGTTGGGTTTACCAAAATCTCAGAAATCACCACTAAATAACTTATTCATGTAACCAAACATTATCTGTTCCCCAAAGGCCTACTGAAATTTTAAAAATTCGTAAAAAAAAAAAATTAAACAACTTGAAAAAAAAAAACAACCTGAATGAGATACCATCTTACACCAGTCAAAATGGCTACTATTAAAAAGTCAAAAAAAAAAAACAGATGATGGTGAGGCTGTATGAAAAAGAAATACTTACACACTGTTAGTGGAAATGTAAATTAGTTCAGACACTGTGAAAAACAGTGCGGACATTTTTCAAAGAACTTAGAACTACCATTTGACCCAGCAATCCCATTACTGGATATATCCAAAAGAAAATAAAATCTTTCTACCAAAGAAACACGTGCACATATATGTTTACTGCAACACTATTCACTATAGCAAAGACATCATCACTGATAGGTGATCATCAATGGCGGATTGGATAAAGTAAGTGTAATATATCTATAACATGGAATACTACTCAGCCATAAGAAAGAATAAAATCATGTTCTTCTGTAGCAACATGGATGCACCTGGAGGCCATTATCCTAAGCAAATTAATGCAGCAACAGAAAACCAGACCAGTTTTCCTCTAATTCTGCATTTTCCTAATTATAAATGAGAACCTAACACTGCGTACTCATGGACATAAAGATGGAAACAATAGACACTGGGGACTACTAGAGAGGGTAGGGCAGGAGGGGAGCAGGTATTGAAAAACTACCTATTGTGTACTATGCTCAGTACCTGGGCGAGATCCACTGTACATCAAACTTCAGCATCACACAATATACCCAGGTAACAACCCTGCACATGTACTCTCTGAATCTAAACTAAGAGTTGAAAAAAAAAAAAACATAAAATAAAAATAAAAGGAAAAGTAAAAATCCTGTACCTATGGAGGGCAAATGGCATAAGCAGTATTCTTTTAAGAAAGTTAGCCTCGTCAGGCTTATTTCTGACCCTATTGGGATATATTATATCATGGTCAGTCAACTTAATAGAGAGGATATGATTTAACACAGGATTTAATTTTTATTCTTATGATACATAATGAAAAAAGACTTTACCTGCAACATCTTGAATTGCTTTCTCTGTAAATGCTTAGTTTTGAAATTTTCATTGAATTAGCACAACAGAAAAGTCAACTACTATTGTCTTCACTAGTCTCCCATATGGATTTGTTTTCCTGCAAGCACATACACAGACATACACAGACATAGACACACACACACACACACACACACACACAGCAGCACTGTCCAAACACAAGATGAAAGGAGATACTGGTACACCAAGAAAAGTAATTGGTACATTATGTCATAGTGAGCTTACTCCATAACTCTTGGTAACTAGTGGGAGACAAATACAGTATGCAGTGAAATACTCAAAATTTATCTAAAGAAAAATCCCTTCCAAAATGGAATACTTACATCAATATTAAAGTATGATAAAATATTTTGCATTTACTCTGAATATTTTTAGTAAACCTTCAAAGAATATAACTAGAGATTTTATTGACATATTTAATGTAAATGTACAGCGGTAGTGGATAATTTCTAGAAGAGATAAAAATCTTAGATTTTACTATTAGCTAAATTCATCTCAGATATTTATATCCATAATGCTTAACATGAAATACCCTGATTTTTTTAGAAATCTTAAAGCAAACTCATGTGTAATTGCAGGTGAAATAAAGCTAAATTAAATTATAAATGCATTAATATATTAAAAAGGTTAAACTTCTCTGCAAGTTACATAGGAACTTTTCAAGTTGTTTTCTACAGATACATTAGTATAATTTAGAAATTTCATATCAGCTTAATTTTTCAGAAAGTTTTCAAGAAAACAGGGTAATTCAACAGCTATATCATGATTTTATTACCTAAAAATTTTGCTAAATGTATGATGCTGAAGAAAAGCAAAAATGCAATCTCAAAAAAAGTATTGAGCCCTAAATATTAATCTCAGATTTATGTGCTAACTGAAAAACTCTATTCCCCTTTCCATGACTTGCACTTCTCTGTCCAACTTGTATAGAAATTGGGAAAATATTGAAAGAAAATAAAATCTTTCTACCAAAAAGACACATACACTTGTATGTTCACTGAAGCATGTAGATGATTAGTGATTGAACAATATAAGTATTTTTAGAGAAGTTGTAAAACATTATGAAATAAAATAAAGATCTTCTTTATATTCCTCGTTTCAGGAAACTTTGTATCCCACTGTTACTAAGTAATCAATGTATGTTTTTAGCATTTCTAAATAATCAATGTATGTTTTTAGTATTTAATTTTGGGCTTACCCACTGCCATCTTCCCATTTCTTATTTGTTCTTATTAACTTATAATCCAAAGCATGGGTTTCTACATCTCTTTAACTGCCTTGAAAATACGTTTTTATATTATTTTTTTACAGTAACATTTTATATAATAAAGTGAATTTCTTCCCATAGAACTGCACTGTAGAGGCCGGGAGCAGTGGCTCACGCCTGTAATCCCAGCACTTTGGGAGGCCAAGGCAGGAGGATCGCCTGAGGTCGGGAGTTCGAGACCCACCTGGCCAGCACTGTGAAACCCCGTCTCTACTAAAAATACAAAAAAAAAAAAAAAAAAAAAAATTAGCCGGGCGTGGTGGTGGGAGCCTGTAATCCCAGCTCAAAGTTTCACCCTCAGAGGGAACCGAGACTCAGAAAGTAATAGAGAAATTGGCCCACTTTGTGGCAGAAGGAGGCCCCGAGATAGAAAAAGTAGCTATAGAGGACTACAAGGAAAACCCGGCATTTGCATTTTTGCAGGATAAGAATAGCAGGGAATTTCTCTACTACAGAAAGAAGGTGGCTGAGATAAGAAAGGAAGCACAGAAGTCGCAGGCAGCCTCTCAGAAAGTTTCACTCCCAGAGGATGAAGAGGTCAAGAACCTTGCAAGGAAGTTGGCCAGGTTCGTAGCAGACTGGCATCCGGAGGTGGAAACCATCGCCCTCCAGAACAACCGTGAGAACCAGGCATTCAGCTTTCTGTACGAGACTAACAGCCAAGGATACAAGTACTACCGATAGAAGCGGGAGGAGTTCCGGAAAGCCAAGGCCGGCTCCACAGGCAGCCTCAGGGCACCCGACCCCGGCCTGAAGCCCAAGTCCCCTCCTGAGGCCCTGTTAGGGTCCTTGCCTCCGGCCACCACTTGCCCCATCTCGTCCCCGCCTGAGCCTCCGGCCCCCCCCGTTCTCCGTCATCCCTGCTCCAGCCGCTCCACGGAAGCCAGCCTCCGCAGCCACCGTGAAGAGGAAGCGGAAGAGCTGGTGGAGGCCAGAGGAGGATAAGGTAGAATTCCCACCTGCTCAGCTGGTGCAGAGGGACGTGGACGCCTCTCCCTCGCCTCTGTCAGTTCAGGACCTCAAGGGGCTCGGCTATAAGAAGGGGAAGCCCGTGGTTCTAGTGGGCGTCACGGAGCTGTCGGACGCCCAGAAGCAGCAGCCGAAGGAGCAGCAGGAGATGCAGCAGATATACGACATGATCATGCAGCACAAGCGGGCCATGCAGGACATGCAGCACCAGCACGGCTACGACAGCGACGAGGAGGTGGACAGCGAGCTGGGCACCTGGAAGCACCAGCTGCGGCGCATGGAGATGGACAAGACCAGGAAATGGGCCAAGCAGCTGACAAAGGTGGGCTAGGGCAAGCATTTCATGGGAGACTTCCTGCCTCCGGACGAGCTGGAGAAGTTCTGGAAATCCTCAAGGCCCTGAAGGGAGAGCCGTGAGCCTGACTACTCAGAGTACAAGGAGTTCAGGCTGACTGTGGAGAACACTGGCTATCAGATGCTGATGAAGATGGGCTGGAAGGAAGGCGAGGGGCTGGGCTCGGAGGGCCAGGGCATCAAGAACCCGGTCAACAAGGCCACCACCACAGTGGAAGGTGCCGGCTTCAGCATTGACCCGCTGGCCGAGTTCTCCAAGGAGGACGACGAGTACGAGGCCTTCCGCAAGAAGATGATGCTGGCCTACCGCTTCCGGCCCAACCCCCTGAACAATCCCAGACGGCCTTACTACTGAGCGTTCTGGAAACAGGTATGAGGACCGTGCCGTGTAATAAAGTCCCCGTGCTCATTGAAAAAAAAAAAAAATGGAATGGGTGGAGGAAGACATTGAGGATTTAACTTTTTAATACTTATTATTTGCATATTCTACATGACAACTTCTCCATTGCTCACAAACTCCCAAAAATCTCTCTTCTCCCTCCTTACCCAGGAAAAAAAGGAATCCCAGAACTCAAGGACACAAACTCAACGCTACCCTGACGCAAATGGAGAGTGAAAGAAAATAACACTCTATCCATTTTCTGGTGCTATGGCAAAATAAAAACTAGACAGTTATTAAATTTCTCAATACGTTATTCTGCCACATTTAATTCTTAGTAAATCAGCCTGCCACATCATGCACAGAAATAGATTTTGCTTTAACTCTCTATTGAATGCATGGAAGGTTTGTGCTTGGTGGAAGGCAGGGAAAATGGAAGGCAAAGAGTGTCTTGTTCAGTAAAATATATATTAATAGACATTCCCTTGTGTACTATAGAAAAAGTGAGTGAAGTACTTATAAAGGCTGTTTCTGATACCTCTAGAGCACTGAGTTTTTATTCTGAGCTAATATAATGACCATGAAAGCCTAGCATTTATCCGCACACTCACACAAAATTGATCCCCAATTTTATATTTATTTTAACACATCACTCTGGATTACACCTTCATAGAACAGAATGTTTTTATACATGAGAGGAATGGTCTCTTTTCTGCAATTTTGTAATGTTTGCTCTCCGCAACTCCCACCCCCTCCCTTTTATATATTATAGAGAAATTTTGGTTCTATGAATGAAATATCTGGGCTCATTACATAAAATGGGTCTTTCCCTTTTTTTTTTTTTGAAAATTTGAGGACAATAGACAACGAGACTTTCCACATTATAAAACAAATATGTAACTTCCAGAGTCCTCCCACCCCAGACTCCACCTCCTTTTTTAGAGGGAAGATAAGCCAAACTAGTGTTTCAATCTTCACTCCTACCAGTCCAGCCATATAAGCAGAAAATGGAGAGCACTGGAGGAAGAAACTGAGTCCGTTCATGCTCAGCTCACTAGGATAATTGAAAGGAGCTCCATCTCAGAGAGATTAGAGATGTTTACTAAAGAGAAATTGACATTAATCACTTCTGGTTGGATGTTTCAAAAGCTGTAGAAACCCTTAGGCCCATCCCAGAACTGCCACTGGATGGGAATATGGTAAAAATATTCTTGAGAAACTGACATTTGTCTTTAGTTGTTTGAATATATATATGAATATATATATATACTCATATATATACACACTATATATATGTGTATATATATGTATACTCAGTGTTTAGAGCCTGTTTTCCTTCTGAGGAATTTTAAAGACTGTTACTCTCCTGGGTAAGCCATGATTAGTAGGGCAAGCAGAAAGGGAAGCAGAGACAAAGGCCCAGCTGCATTAATTTATAGGTTAAGAGATGCCATAAAAGTAGCTCTGCCAAGTCAGGATACACACTGTACAGTATGTATACCCTGAGGAAGGCAGCTTCAAAAGAGTCCACCAATACACCCCATGAAAAGACAACATTCTGATGCCAGCCAATAGAATGGGAATGCTAGTGGAAACGTACTAGTATTCTCTGTTTGCCTACACCAAAAGGATCTTATCAGAGTGGCTATGCCTGCCATGGAATAGTTGTGGAATACAGTGTGAATTCTAAGAAACAAACAAACAATAGCAAGAATCTAGAATATTCCAAACACTTGAAAAACTAAGCGGATTTTTTTAAATCAATGTATTTGGTGTAGAACAGCTAGAACACTTGTTTTTAAAAAATATTAGTTTCTATTAAAATAATGTTGATAGCATTTTTTGTAAAAGCACGTAAAGTGGTAAATTAGTGATTTTTGAAGACTATTATTTCACATATTTACTGGAAAAATCATGCATTTGTTCCAATGGTCAGCCAAAAATATTTATCATTTAAAATGCTTAGAAACTGCAAAATAAGAATGAAGGTTTGTTGTTTGACCTTTTGTTTCAGTTGCCTAGATTATTGGCTATGTTTTCAAATTATCCTTTTAATGTTTAAAGTATAGCTCTAGTTTTAAGTATATTAAATTTTGTATTTTTCTGATTAGAAATTCTAATAAATGTGTAAATTGTATCTTTTTTTAATTTTGTATTTTATTATTATTATCCTTTAAGTTTTAGGGTGTAAATTGTATCTTTTTAACATCTATATTAGTATTTTTGTAGTTTTGTATTTTAGTGAATTTTTATTACCATCAAACTGAACACTTTATTTTACAATTAATTTTTAGTAAGTACTTAAGATCCATGCTTATTTTAAACACCTTGAAACATGTGAAAACATTTTTTTAAGTTGTTCAGTACCTACACATTTCAGTGACCTGTTTTCATGTGCAGTAAATAAACTTGAATTAACACAATTTACAGTGGTTATTTAAGATTATTACAAATAGGTGGAAGGAGAAAACAAAGAATATTAGCTTGTTAGAAGATAAAGTTTTTCAAAAGCAGAAATGTCAATTCAACTCAAAATATTTTTACAAGTGTAGATTTTGCATAGTATGGAGTCTGTGACAGTTCAGTATATTTCCAGGTTCAGAAGGGCTTCCTGGTGTAACCAATAATACCATGGCTATGATGGGTCTCTGATATCTGTAGAGAATCACTCCTCCATTCAGATTTATGTAAAGTCTGTTGAGTTCTAAAATATTATTTAGGAATGGCTTAATGTCTATCTACTATTTCTTAAGTTTTTGTAGAGCTTATAAAGTATAGAAGGGTAATGGATGATATTTCCTAGTAGAAAATCTTAAATTGGGCACCAGTGTTAAATGGTTCAAAGTAAACAATGTTCTATCAGGGGAGCTCACTCCCAATATTTCAACATAGGTTCTTTCTATTTTCCATAAGTGTCGGCCAGCTGAGAAATAAAGAGAGACAGTACAAAGACAGGAATTTTACAGCTGGGCCACCAGGGGTGACATCACATATTGGTAGGACCATGATGCCCACCTGAGTCTCAGACCAGCAAGTTTTTATTAAGGGTTTCAAAAGCGGAGGGGGTGTAAGAACAGAGAGTAGGTACAAAGATCACATGCTTCAAAGAGCAAAAAGCAGAACCACTGATAAGGGTCTAACAAAGATCACATGCTTCTGAGGGAACAAGGCAAAGGGCAAAAGCAGAACCACTGATAAGGGTCCAACAAAGATCACAGGGCAAAGGGCAAAAGCAGAACCACTGATATGGGTCTATGTTCAGCAGTGCACGTATTGTCTTGATAAACATCTTAAACAACAGAAAACAGGGTTCAAGAGCAGAGAACCAGTCTGACCACATATTTACCAGGGCTGAGTTTTCCCAACCCTAGTAAGCCTGAGGGTTCTACAGGAGACCAGGGCTTATTTCAGTCCTTATCTCAACTGCACAAGACAGACATTCCCAGAGCTGCCATTTACAGACCTCCCCACAGGAACTCATTCTTTTCCCAGGATATTAATATTAATATTCCTTGCTAGGAAAAGAATTTTGTGACATATTTCCTACTTGCACATCCGTTTATAGGCTCTCTGCAAGAAGAAAAATATGGCTCTTTTTGCCCAACCCCACAGGCAGTCAGACCTTATGGTTGTCTTCCCTTGTTCCATAAAAATTGCTATTATTCTGTTCTTTTTCAAGGTGCCTTGATTTTCTAGTGTTCCAACACACATGTTTTACAATCAATTTGTACAGTTAACACAATTATCACAGTGGTCCTGAGGTGATGTATATCCTCAGCTTATGAAGATAACAGGATTAAGAGATTAAAGACAGGCATAAGAAATTATAAAAGTATTATTTAAGAACTGATAAATGTCCATATCAAGATGAAATCTTCACAATTTATGTTCCTCTGCCATGGCTCCAGCCGGTCCCTCCATTCAGGGTCCCTGACTTCCCATAACAGTGTTCTTGAAAAGCAAATAGATCAAAGTATTATTTAATCCAAACAAGTAAAAATTATTATCCTAGACTGGGCTTTTAGCTGTAAGTATGTAGAAAAACCATATTAAGTATATATACCTCAGGGGGTAAACATCTTTTTCTGATACATGGCACAAAAAAAAATTTGGTGACAAAATTTAAGCAAGTTGAACATATGTAGAATTTTTACTGAAGAAACTTTAAAAATCTGACTTATTGATATGTCGCCCAAACAAGATGGGTGTTATACAATTTATTTTGAAGATATTGCCCTTAAACTGCCCTCAATTAAAATAAAAGTGAAAATCTATTATCTTTGAATTATTTTCTATAAAAATTGACTAAATCAAATCACTTTTTTACTTCATGCCTAAGCTTTTTTCTGTTCAGTTTCCATAGTTAATTTAGGTCTTTTATTGTTTTGGTTACTTCTGTCCTTTTTTTCCTTCATGCTTTATTCCATTTTGTTGATTGGGAAAATACCACTTTTATAAGCCACTATTTCTGTGTGCCTGGTACATGCTGGCAGATAATACTAATTTCATAAGTAGATGCTAAACCCTAGGACTAACTTAGTTTCAAAATCTGTAACATTTTACTTGGAATCCTTTGAAACATTTTTTACTAATTAATTAAGATACATTTAAGCATATTAAAAAAGGAAAGGAAAATTGTTTTTAGAATAAATGAATAGCTCATGACAATCTGCTGGAAATTTATTAGGTATTGTCTGAAAACATGGTTGAGCTTGAAAGAGAGCATATTCATAAGCATTTTAAGAACAATTTCATATGGATTGTGTTATATTTGAACAAGTATAACACTTATAATCTATATCTAAAAATTCATGACCTAGATTGAAAAGTTGGTATCTGTTATGAACTGAAAGTTTGTGTCACCTCCTCCATTCACATCAACAAATTCAAGGGTTGAAACCCTAGCCCCACCCTCTGCACTGTGAGGCTGTATTTGGAGATAGCAACTCTAAGGAAGTAATTAAGGTTAAATGAGGCCATAGGGTGGGGAGTAATGGTAATATGTGACAAGAGTAATGCCCTTATAAGAAGGAATCCCAGAGCTCACTCACTTCTGTTCTCTCTCTCTCTTTTTATTTTCTCTCTCTCTACCATTTCTTCTCATGCATATACCAAGGAAAGCCCATGTGTGGACATAGGAAGAAAGTGTCAATCTTCAAGTGAAGAGGAGAGCTCTCATAAGAAACTAAATCAGCTGGAACCTTGATCTTGGACTTCCAGCCATCAGAACTGAGAGAAAATTAATTTTGTTGTTTAAGCAGTCTATATTTTTTATGGTTCCCCAAGCAGGCTAACACAATATTCAAAGAAGGCATTCAATTCAGTTCAGTTCAATTCAGTTCAAATATTTATTTTGAGGCTGCTATATGCCAGATACTGTTCTACTTTTCTAGTTATTAGGAAAGTTCAATCAGGGTGGGGACAGACAGAAGTCAGTGGCTTCACAGTGGTTATATTCTAATGAGATAAAGCAGAGTAAAACTAAAATAAAGTATGTGTGTTATGGGGAAAACTAAAGCAGGAAAGGGAAATAAGCAGTGCTGCAAGTTAAAATAACATAGTCATGATGGGGCATCCATATTTAGAAACTTATATTTGAGCAAAGACTTAAAGTGGATGGAGATGCTAGCTTGTACATATGTGGAAGAGAAGCACCATAGGCAGAGAGAAGAGCAAGTGCAAAGGCCATGGGGTAGGAATCTAATTGGCAAGCTCAAAATTTAGGCAAGGGAGCCAGTATGGCAAACATGCTATGTAAGAGAAGTTAACAGGAGTAAACATCAAAGAAGTAAGGAACATATATGTGGGAATTTTCCAAATTTCATAAATAAAGGGAGCAATATGAGATGGCATCGTAAATTTTTTTAGAAAAGAAGAAACATAGTCCAGATATGTTTTACAAGTGATAATTCTGGCTACAGTATTAAGCATATATTCCAGAGGAAGAGATAAAAACTTGAGGTGCTGTTTTAAAGGCTTTTGCTATATTAGAAACCTTGGACCAGAGAGGAAGTAGTGGATGGGTAAGTAAATGTCTGATTTTCTGTATATATATTTGAAGGGCAGCCAGCATGTGAATTTAATGTGATATATAAGACAGAGAAGGTAAAAAGAGACACCTGGGCCTATGCAACTAGAGGAGTTGTGGAAGACTGTATTAGGCAAAATGGGGTGGCAAAATTGAGTGGAGGAGATCAAGTTTGAGATGTCTGTTAACTACCCAAATGGATTTGGTAGGTAGGTGTATTAGTCCATTCTCATGCTGCTATAGGACATACCCAAGACTGGGTATTTATAAAGGAAAGAGGATTAACTGATACACAGTTCTGCAGGGCTGGGAATGCCTCAGGAAACTTACAGTCACGGCAGAAGGAGAAGCAAATATGTCCTTTTTTACATGGTGGCAGGATAAAGAAGGATTAGTGCCCAATGAAGGGGGATGCCCCTTATAAAACCATCATATCTTGTGAGAACTAACTCACTATAACGAGAACACGATGGGGGAAACTACTCCATGATTCAATTATCTCCACCTGGTCCCTCCCACAACATGTGGGGATTATGGGAACTACAATTCAAAATGAGATTTGGGTGGGGATACAGTCAAACCATACCAATCTGCCCCTGTTCCCTTCCAAATCTCACGTCCTCACACTTCAAAACACAATTATGCCCTTCCAACAGTTCCCAAAGTCTTAACTCATTCCAGCATTAACTCAAAAGTCTAAGTCCAAAGTCTCATCTGAGACAAGGAAAGTCTCTTCTGCTTATGAGCCTGTATAATTAAAAGCAAGTTAACTACTTGCTAAATACAGTGGGGGTACAGGAATTGGGTAAATACACCTGTTCCAAATGGGAGAAATTGGCGCTACAGGCCCCATGCAAGTCCAAAATCCAGTAGGGCACTCATTAAAATTTAAAGTTCCAAAATGATCTCCTTTGACTCCATGTCTTACATCCAAGACGTGCTGATGCAAGAGGTGGGCTCCCACAGCCTTGGGGAGCTCCACCCCTGCGGCTTTGCAAGTTATAGCTCCCCTCTAGGCTGCTTTCACGGCTGGGGTTAAGTGTCTGTGGCTTTTCCAGGTGCGTGTTGCAAGCTGTTGCTGAATCTACCATTCTGGGGTATGGAGGATGATGGGCCTCTTCTCCAGCTCCACTAGGCAATGCCCCAGTGGAGACTCAGTGCAGAGGCTCCAACCCCACATTTCCCTTCTGCACTGCCCTAGCAGAAGTTCTCCATGAGGGCTCTGCTCCTTCACTCCTGCTTTGACATCCAGGCATTTCCATATAACCTCTGAAATCTAGGCAGAGGTTCCCAAACCTCAATTCTTGTCTTCTGCCCACCTGCAGGCCCAACACCATGTGGAATCTGCCAAGGCTTAGGGCTTGTACCCTGTGAAGCAATGGCCTGAGCTGTACTTAGTCCTTTTAGCCATGGCTGGAGCTGAAGCAGCTGGGGTGCAGGGCACCAAGTCCTGAGGTTGCACACAACAGGGGCACCCTGGGCCTGACCCATAGAGCCATTTTTCCTTTGTAGGCCTCCAGGCTTGTGATGGGAGGGGCTGCAGTGAAGGTCTCTGACATACCCTGGAGATATTTTCCCCATTATCTTGGTTATTAACATTTGATGCCTCATTACATATGCAAATTTCAGCAGCAGACTTGAATTTCTCCCCAGAAAATGGGGTTTCCTCTTCTATTGCTTCATCAGGCTGCAAATTTTCCAAACTTTTATGATCTGCTTCCTCTTGAACACTTTGCTGCTTAGAAATTTCTTCCACCAGGTACCCTAAATCACCTCTCTCAAATTCAAAGTTCCACATGTCTCTAGGGCAGGGGCAAAATGCCTCCGATCTACTTTACTCCAGTTCCCAAGAAGTTCCTTATCTCCATCTGAGACCACCTCAGCCTGAACTTCATGGCCTGTATCACTGTAAGCATTTTGGTCAACGCCATTCAACAAGTCTCCAGGAAGTTCCAAACTTTCCCACATTTTCCTGTCTGCTTCTGAGCCCTCCAAATTGTTCCAACCTCAGTCTACTACTCAATTCCAAAGTCACTTCTACATTTTTGGGTATCTTTACAGCAGCACCCCATCACCCGGCACCAATTTACTGTATTAGTCTGTTCTCACGCTTCTATAAGGGTATACCTGAGACTGGGTAATTTATAAAGGAAAGAGGTTTAATTGACTCACAGTTCGGCAGGGCTGGGAAGGCCTTAGAAAACTTACAATCATGGCAGAAGGGAAAGCAAACACATCCTTCTTCACATGGTGGCAGAGAGGAGAATGAGTGTCCAGCAAAGGGGGAAGCCCCTTATAAAACCATCAGATCTCATGAGAACTAGCTCAATATCATAAGAGCAGGATAGGGGAAACTGCCCCCTGTGATTCAATTATCTCCACCTGGTGTCTTCCACGATGTGGAGATTATGGCAACTACAATTCAAGATGATGTTTGGGCTGAGACACAGCCAAACCATATCAGTAGGCAATTGGATCTACAAGTATTGTATTCATAGTAGATGTAAATGTGGGAGTCTTCTACATGAAGCCTTCATGAGATTATCATGGAGTAAGTATAGACAAAGGAGAAAGGCCAGTGGTCCTCAACACTCTCTATATTAAAGAGTTGAAGATATAAGGAGAAACCAGCAAGTGTGGATGAAGAGGTGTGGTCAGTAATTGAAGAAGGAAAACATCAGTGGTGGTGTGTGGTCTTGAAAGCTAGACAGTAAAAAGTTCTTGTAGGGAGGGAGTAATCAATTGTGTCAAACAGAGCTGCAATTTGATGAGAACTGATAAATAACATTGAATTTAGCCATAGTGGTAGTTGATGGCCTTGTCAAGAATATTTTCAGTGTTTGGGGGAAAATCTGACTGGAGTTGATTTAAGGGAAAAAATCAGAGGATAAAGATTGAAGAGTTAAAGGATTTATAGAACAACATGGGAATATGATACTAGAACAGGTAATAATTCTTAGCTCTTTATGCATTATATCGCAGTTCATTAAATTCTTATGGAAATTCCTAAGGCAGAGACACTTACTTCTCTTAAAATAGAATAGTGACTTGATAGGTGAAATATCATGCCACAGTGAAAAGTTAGAACTGCAAGGATTACACACAAATGACATATGTCTGATGCCTGACTCTCACATTCCAGGAGAACAGAAAATAAAAATATTACTTACCAAATGCCATTTGAGTTCATTTTCAAAGAATGAAAAGTGGGGAGAGAATATGCTAAGTATAGATAGTGATGAGATAGGAAAAAGTAGTGAAAATGGTTCTGAATATGTCTTGGGTTTTTTTCCAGATTAACTTTCTTTTTTGCTTGATTTTCTTTAGATCTGTTTTAATTTCCTGTAGATTTCTGACTATGAGCTTACAATAATTTACATAGTCTATGCAATCATTCTAAGGAAAAAAAAAGCTCAGAAAAGAAGAATTTGATTACACTGAGAAATAAAAGACTTGTAGGAACAAGCTAAAAATAAAATTTAAAATGTAATATCAATTGAAAACAGATAACTTTAACTATTCTCCATTAAATACTTATTGAATTATTTTCTTGTTTTGTGTATTTAGCAATTTAATATTAACATTGGTATAAGCATGAACCTGAAATAATGTAACAGGTTTATAAATTTATATATATGCTAAGATATGTTCATATGTAGCATACATCATTCTGCAAATATGTGAAACAAATTTGTTTATTAATTACTAATAAAAATTTATTTTGAGAAATAATGCTTTTTAAAGTTTATATGTTCATTAAAACTACACTCTATTGACCAGACTGGAGCACGTTAAATTTTTTTTTATATCTTCTGAGTATGTGTACATTTTAAGAATTTCTCTCAATTACGTACAATTTCTTTACAGTTAATTGGAGTTGATTTGCAATCTCTGTCTTATAATCATATTTTTAAATGACCATTTTCATTATTTGAAGCAAAGTACATTTTAAAGTATTTGGTTTGCTTAATGACTTGTTAATTTTCCTACCTGTCTGAATCTTTTCTTATAGGATAGTGCATAATCATCAGATCCAGTACTTAAGAAATTCTACTTGAAAATTAACAATTTATTTTGTATAACAGACAACTACTATTCTTAAAGATAAGTTTTAAAACAACGTATTATGTATTTTTGTTACAATAAAATAAAATTATTGGGTTGGATTTGTAAAGAACAATTGTTCATTTAGTGGAGGATGGTGAAAGCATCTATAAATTTGAAGGCCCACCCAGTCTAGACTAATCTAACTGTCCTGCTGAGTAACCCAATGCTTCCCTGCGAAAACCTGCTGCTCTCACAGGGACCTGTGAAAGGTGCAAACATCTCACCTTATCCAGCCTATGTATTTGCCCCTGCTCATCTTTTTTGAACTATCTACTCACATGCTTTCCATGTTCAAATTCACCTTACGCAATAAGGCCCAGTTCCATTGTCACCTTCTTTCTCATGTATCCCTGGCCTTTTGCAATGAAGGAATATCCATTGCCTAAACTGAATTGAATTTTGCATATAATCTCTCAAGGGACATTTACTAGTTTCTACATTTTTAGTTATTTATGTATATACCTCATTGCTCTTAACTTCATGTCTTAGTGGTTTCATTAACAATTTTATTATACCATCGTTGTCAAATCTGGATTAATTTCAACTGACTTCCTGGTGACTTAGAATAAATTTTGATTAAATTTTAAGTGAAGGAATTTGTGTGTTATTTTGTCAAAGCCCTTGAATATCTGAAAACATCTTTTTGTTGACATCACAGATGACCATATAAAAGGCGGACCATAATAAATCTAATGGTATCTAGTCCTTAACGTGTTTTATTTAGTGAAAAATTTATAACTAATTAATCGTTTTATCCTAAATAGTAATCATGTCTATTACCTCGTACCCACTGTCAACTTTTAAAATGACAATTTTGTAAATGCATGGCATAATTTATTTATCCCCTTGGCACATATTTCTCAGCTCCAAACTTTATCTAAAGGCCTATTTGACAGCTTCCCATGTGACACCTGTCACAGAAACTTCACCAAAGCTACTCCTTCCATAGTCATCCTGCCTTAGGAGAGACTGCACCATCTCTGTGCAGTCTCTCTGGACATAAGCATGGAAGCTATTTGGAAAAAGCTGAGTAAGTTAATATTTTAGTCCAAAGATGATAGAAAATTTTTGTAAAAGGGGTATTTTCAAATGTTAACAAAATATGTTAATCCATGTATTAGTACATGTTTACATAAAAAAAGAACACTTAAAAATAATACATTTTCTTATTACAAAATGAGGTCCAAATCTTCAAAATCAGAGATATTCATGATTAACATTGCTAGTCTTTTTTAAAAAAAAGAGGTAAACAATCATATAGAGAGATGCATAGCACAATATACAGAAATAAATGTTTGTATAAAACATATTTTTGAGTTGTTTTTTTGCCTGTTTTTTGTCAAGTCATTTTCGTATTTCTGTTTACATTATTTATATGTTCATAAAGACATTATAATTTAACAGTTTCACACTTGATAGGCATTTAGGCATTTTCCAATTATTTTGCTATCAGAAATGATAAACAAAATAACATACAGATTATAATATAATATTTCAATACTTAAATAATTTATTCCATCAAAAAATACTTATTTAGCCTCAACTTTTCTGATACAAAGTTGATGAAAACCTCTATAGAATGTTGAAAAATACATTTAGGCTACCATACCACTATTGATAAACGAACAACATTCTTAACATGTATTCATAAGCAACTTTGAACGAAGAACTGAAGAAAGGGAGTGAGTCATGTAAAGAGCTGTGCAGGGGGAGGTGTTGGACAGGGAAAGAAGTATTCTGTTTTGCACAGTGTATTTTAGGATGTTTTTGTTTCCAGGTGAATATGTTACTTGGAAGAGTGATATATGATCCTGAATAATAGAGGAAAATGTGAAGTCATCAACTTGTAAATGTAATTTTTAAAATGCATTTTAAATGAGATTAGAGAAAAATAAGTGTGAGTATTGAGCTCTAAGAAATGTGAAAACATAAAATTCTAGATGAGGAGCATCTAGCTAATAACATAAAGAAGGAAGTGTGACACAAAAAGAGATGCCTTTTTCCCTTTCTCAATTATCTGAAAGAAATATGAGATTATCTCCTTCATAACTGTATGTTGCAGCTTAATATTTATGAATTTGTGGTTAATTTTATTATTTATAGAATTTTATTAACTTTATTTTATTTTTATATTATTGCCAAAATTCAGTATATTTTTTAATTAAAAAAAATACAGAGGTAGCAATGTCACCAAGATGGTAGAGTAGGACATACCAGTCTGCACCCCACCAACAAAAATTAAACATAGACAGCTATCCACAAACCAAAATATCCACAAACAAAAACCTCATAGGACTCAACAGCTTATTAAAGGCCCTGCAACAACATAATGGTGCAAACAAACAAACAAGCAAAAACAAAATGGAGAATATTCACACAGAAAGGCTCTCTGGTGAGACAGCATACCCAGAAGGAGACTGCTAGGCACAAAGAATCAAGATGGAGGCAATGAGTATCAGCCCCGTGGTGCAAACCCATGTGGTTCCCCACGGCCTGCTCTGCAGAAGACACAAGCGTCTTTTGCCACTGAGGTAACAAACAGCCTTAACTTCTGGGGAACCCCATAGAGGGACACACGGCAGCACATTCCTGCCACCCAAGATGTGGCAACTGTTGAGCCACTATTGGAAAAGAGCTTCCACCTCTCCCAACACCACATGCACCCTGACCCCAAAGCCATGTCCACTCTTCAAGTGCCCACACATCAGACCTGTGCTCTGTGGCTTCACTGTGCATTTCCACTGGAGCCATCACCATAATGAGCTAGTTCACACTCTGGGCCAAGGTCTCACTGATCATGCCCCTGCTTCAGGAACTGGCTTAGTTGTCTTAGAGAGCTAGGCCCCACCCTCACCCTGGAGCTGCTCTTAACTCTGTGCAAGCCTATGCTCCCATTCTCAGATCCCCAGCTACTTCACAAGCATTACAGCCTTGCATGCTGTTACCAACCTGGTAGTGGGAGTTCCTGAGCCTGAGGCATCATTGCTATTACTGCCCTAGATTGCAGAGCCACAGTCCCTCCACATGTGCTCATGTTTCAGGTCTTAGCTTTATGGCTGTTCTGCAGATACCATTCATCGGGCACTGGTGCTACTACTACCACCATAAATGGGCCTGCAAGCCAGAGCCAGTGACAAGGGGGATTCCCTCAGCCACAACTTGCCTGATAGGAGAAAAAAAAAAAGTGGGAGGACCTTAGCAGCCATCACCGCTGAAGACCCAACAACTCTTGCCACCACTGCAGATATGCATATTATTGGCAACTGAGGATCCCTGCAATTTTTGTTAAGACTGACCTTAGCTAAAAGAGCTGCACAGAGACTTCACAGCACAGCTGCACCCTCACAGGTACCAGAACAATTGCATTCCAACCAATAAGCACCCTTGCAACACCACCCCCATCCATGGAAGAAAGCCTTTCCTAGAGAAACTAGCCCATAAAGTCTAAAGAAGATGACTGTTTTTTCAAATGTGCAGACATCAATTTAAGGCAACAAGAAACATTTACAAGAAAAGATGATGTAACACCACCAAAAGGACACAATAATTTCTCCCAAAGAAACTACAGATAAATAAAGAATTAAAAATAATTATTTCAAAGAATCTTAGCAAACTTTAATAAAATAGAGAGAAACAATTCAGTCAAATAAGGAAAACAGTAAGTGACCAAACTAAGAAATTTAGCAGAAATAGAAATTATTTAAAAACAAATTAAACAGAAATTCTAGAGCTAAAATGTACCATAAAATAAAAAATGTAATAGAGAGTCAACAGCAGAATTGGTCAAGCAGAAGGAAGAACTTATGAACTTGAAGACAGGTTATTTGCAATTAAACAGAAGCGAAAACAACAATAAAAACAAGAAAAGTAATGAAGAAAACTTACAGGATTTATAACACAGCATCAAAACAGCAAATTTTTTTTTATTATAGGAGTTTGCGAAAAAAAGAGAGAGACAAACGGGAAGAAAACTTATTTAAAGAAATAGAGGCAGAAAACTTTCGAAATCTGAGGAAAGATGTAAATATTCAGATACAGAAAGGTTTTCAAAGGTCTCCAATCAGACAACCCAAATAAGACTACCTTGAGACATATTATAATTAAATTGTCAAAAATCAAAGACAGAGAGAGGACCCTGAAAGCATCAAAAAAATCAAATCACATATGAGGAAATTCCAATAAGACTAGCAGCAGATTTTTCAACAGAAACCTTACGGGCCAGGAGAAAGTGGGGTGATACATTCAAAGTGCTTAAGGAAAAAAGAAAAAGAAAAAACTGTCAACTAAAATACTTTACCTCGCAAAGCTGTCATACAGAAAAGGAGACATAAAGACTCTCCAAAACAAATAAAAGTTGAGGGAGGTCCTTACCACCACAACTGTCTTACAAGAAATGCTGAACGGAATTCTTCAATCTGAAAGAACAGGACGCTTCTTTCACATTACATATGAAACATATGAAACATGAAAACATATGAAGGTACAAAATTCATTGGTAAAAGTATGTGCATAATCAGATTCTGAATATTCTAATACTGTAATGATAGTATGTAAATTACTTATATATAATTTAGTATGAAGATTAAAAGACAAATTACTAAAAATAATAGCTGAAATAATTTGCTAAGAGATATATAACATAAAAGGGATGGAAACTGTGACATCAAGAAGTATATAGGGGGAGTGAAGTGCAGAGGAGTTGTTTTATGGGATCAAAGTTAAGTTGTTATCAGTTTAAAATAACTTATTGTAACTATGATGTTTTATGTAAGCCTCATGATAACCATAAAGCAAAAACCTTTGGTAGACATACAAAAGATTAAAAATAAGAATTAAAAGCATGCTACCAGAGGAAAAAAAATCTAATCACAAAGGTAGTTAATAAAAGGAAGAAATGAACAAAGATCTATGAAACAGCCGAAAGGCAATTAACAAAATGTCAACAGTTAAGTCCCTACCTATTGATAATTACCTTGAATGTAAACTGACAAAATTCTTCAATCAAAAAGCAAAGAATGACCAAATGGGTAAAAAAAAATATATAACACTCATCTAAAAAAAATACAACACAATATCTATAAGAGATTTATGTCACCTTTAAGGATACAGATACATTGAAAGTAAAAGGATGGAAAATATATTTCATCCAAATAGAAACAAAAAGAGAGCTAGGATAGCTATATTTGTCTGAGATAAAAATAGATTTTAAGCCAAAAACTGTAAACAATAAAGAAAGTCATAATTATAAAGTGAACAACTCCTCAAGAAGATATAACAATTTTTTTTTTTTTTTGAGACAGTCTCCCTGTCACCCAGGCTGGAGTGCAGTGGAGCAATCTCTGCTCACTGCAACCTCCGCCTCTCGGGCTCAAGGGATTCCCCAATCTCAGCCTTCCAAGTGGCTGGGATTACAGGTATCTGCTACCATGACTGGCTAATTTTTGTATTCTCAGTAGAGTCGGGGTTTTGCCATGTTGGCCAGGCTGGTCTCGAACTCCTGACCTCAACTGATCCTCTCACCTTGGCCTCCCGGAGTGCTGGAATTACAGGCATCAGCCACCATGCCCAGCCAATATAGCAATTATTAATATATGCACCCAATATTGGAGAACCTAAATATATAAAGCAAATATTAGTAGATCTAAAGATGAACACAGACTGCAATTAAATAATAGGAGACTTCAGTGCCAATTTTCAATCATGGACAGATCATCCAGACAGAAAATCAGTATGAAAACACTGGATTTGAACTATTCTTCAGAATAAAAATGGACCTAACAGATATATATATATAGTACATTCCATCTAATAGTAGCCAAATACACATTCTTCTGAAATATACACTAAACATTCTCATGGATGGATAATATGTCAGACCACAAAACAAGTCAACAAATTTAAAAGGATTGAAATCATATCAAGTATCTTTTCTGACCACAATAGTATAAAACTAGAAATACATAAGAGAAATTTCAGAAAAATACCCAAATATGTGAAAATTAAACGATATTATTCTAAACAAACCAATGGATCAAGGAAGAAATTATACAAGAAATTTAAAAATATCTTGAGAGAAAAAAATGGAATATAGGAAAATTTATAAAATTCAGGAATGCATTTCTCAGAGGAAAGTCTGTGGCTATAAATGCTGACATCAAAAAAGAAGAAAGATTCATAATAAACAACCTATACTCTTACACCTCAACAAACTTGAAAAAGAAGAACAAACCCAGAATTAGTAGAAGAAAGGAAACAATAAAGATCAGAGCAGAAATAAATTAAATAGAAAATTAAAAGATGGTAGAAAAGATCAAAGAAACAAAGAATTGTGTTTTTTAAGGAAAAAAATTAACAAACCTTGAGCTTCTGAGCTTCACTAAGAAAAAAATTCAAGTAAATAAATTCCATTAAAAAACTGTTAGAACTAATAAATATATTTAGTAAAGTTGCAGGATACAAAAGTAACATACAAAATCAGTATTTTTTTACATACTAACAACAAACTATCCAAAAAATTCCATTGTATAGGAGGAATAAGTTCAATAGATATACTCTAACTCATGGTGACTATAGTTAATATCAGTATGTTACATACTTGAAAATTGCCAAGAGAGTAGATTTTAAATGTTCTCACCACAAAAAAAGTGATAAGTATGTGAGGCGTTTAATACGTTAATTAGCTTGATTTAGCCATTGCACAATGTATACATATATAAAAATATATTGTACAACATATTTATACTTTAACTTTTTTACTTTTATGTTACAGCTTTTATGTTGATTAATAAAATAATAGAATGTCTGCTTCATTGGTCTTCTCAGACTTATTTGATGTTATATTTAATGTTATATTACTACATATATAAACATTATATATAATATATAGTTTCTTGAGTTTGCTTCTTCACGTTTGTACTTTTTTTATTACAAAACATGTTTGTATATATTTAATATAATAAAGTAACTTCTACTTGTCATCTTAGCTGCATCTTAAATGATTTGTTATGTGGTATGAGTTCCTAATTTATTGTATTTTTTTCTCTTGAATCATGAAGTATGTGAAACTATAGGATTTTAGCTTTTTCTTTTTTTTTTCTTTTTCTTTTCTTTTTTTTTTTTTTTTTTTTTTGAGACAGAGTCTCATTCTGTTGCCCCGGCTGGAGTACAGTGGTGTGATCTCAGCTCACACTGCAACCTCTGCCTCCCAGATTCAAGCAATTCTTGCACCAGTCTCCTAAGGGACTGGGATCACAGGCATGCACCACCATGCCCAGCTAATTTTTGTATTTTTGACAGAGACAGGTTTTTGCCATTATGGCCAGGTTGATCTTAAACTTCTGGTGTGAAGTGGTTGGCCTGACTCAGCATCCCAAAGTGCTGGGATTACAGGCATGAGCCAACACACCTGGCTGTGTTTCTTCTTTCTATAATTAATTTATAATTAAATACCCTTGAAACCAAACAATGAATGAATGAAACATATATATAAACATATATATATACACACACACACACACACACACACCCCTGTGTGTGGGTATGTGATATATCACACACACATAAATATACCATATATAATATGAATTAATACAAATTTGTAAAGACTGGCTTTATTACTTAGTTTAAAGGGTAATTTTTCATACATAATCTATAGTTACTTGGAAAGAGTATGCTTTCTACTGTGGTAGGATATAGTGTGCCCCTCTCTTTCTCTTCTGTCTCCTCTTTTTGTCTTTTTCTGAAATCCATTAGGATATTTGCTTTATCAATTACTTGCTCTTTTTTTGGGTGTGTTGGCTCAAGCCTGTAACCCCAGCACTTTGGGAGGCTGAGGCGGGCTGATTACTTGAGGTCAGGAGTTCGAGGTCAACTGATCAACATGGTGAAACCCCATCTCTACTAAAAATACAAACGTTAGCCAGCCGTGGTGGCTCATGCCCCAAATCCCAGCTACTCGGGAGGCTGAGGCAGGAGAATCACTTGAACCCGGGAGGCAGAGGTTGCAGTGAGCCAAGATCACACCATTACACTCCAGCCTGGGCAACAAGAGCAAAACTCTTGTCTCAAAAAAAAAAAGTGCTCTTTTCCCAAAATTTCTGTATCTATATTAATTTCATATATTCAATTTCTTTAGAACATATTAGAATTCTCTACTATGACTTTAGTTTAATTACTTTTCTTCATATTTTCTCCAATTTTCACATCATGTATTTTGTCTATATAGTAAGGCGTATATAATGCCTTAATTTCATATCTTCCTTCATTCAAAGTTATTTCTTTCATCATCATACCTCCAAAATAAATTATTTTCAACATTATCCTTGCCATACTCATGTTCTTAAAATGTATTTGCATTGTTGATTTTGTTTCTTATTTTTTCATTTTTTGTAAAATATTTAATTTAACCCTGTTTTTTTTGTTTTTGCAAACACATATAGATGAATTTGATTGTATTTGATTCAATCCACACTGAATTTAACCCAAAGGAAAATAAATTGTTCTACTGAAAATGTCCTGCACTTATATGTTTGTCACAGCACTATTCACAAGAGCAAAGACATGGAATGGAATCAACCCAGGTGGCCATCAGTGGTGGTACATATACACGATGGAATACTATACAGTTATAAAAAAGAATGAAATTATGTCCTTTGCAACAACATGGATGCAGCTGGAGGCCATATCCTGAGCAAACTAACTCAGAAACAGAAAACCAAATACCATATGTTCTCATTTTTAAGTGGGAGCTAAACACTGGGTACACATGGACACAAAGATGGGAACAATAGACACTGGGGATTCCAAAACTGGAGAGGGAGGAACAGAGGCAAGGGCTGAAAAATTGCCTATCAGGTACTAAGTTCACTGCTTGAATGATGGGATCATTACAAGTTTAACTTCGGCATTACACAGTATGCCTCTAAACAAACCTACACATGTACCTCTGGTATCTAAAACAAAATTTTAAAATAATAATAATAAATGAAATAAAATTCCAATTCAACAACTATAACTTAATTTATATATTGTAATGCCTGATACTTTTGGGATCAACCTTGCCCTCTTTTAAAAAAAACACATGATTTTAACATGCGTTAATTAAATAATATATATAATTATATAATAATATTAATAATACATTTCTTTAACATAGCTACTTCATAATTCTCAAAAAGTTTCATATATCAAAAAGTGAGGTTTTTTAAATTTGTATTTTAGTTATTACAGGTACTTAATAGCTGTATTATCCTCTTATTTTGTGTTTATTTCCATCTATTTTTCTTCATCCTTCTTTCTGTGGATAAATTAGAGCTGCATTTAAATCAAATCTAAAGTTAAGTAAAAGAAGAGAAACATTTCTGACTATACACTAGGCAGAGTCGATATTGATTTGCATTCATTATCTTACTCCATTCTCATAAAAATCCTATTAATTTACCATTAGCATTATTTCTATTTTTTCAAAGGAAGAAGTTGAGGCATCAACTGAATAAATAATTATTCAAGGCCACGAACATTGCAAAGGTAGAACTAAGTCTTAGGTCTTCCAGCCCCAAAGCCTGTGTTTTGTCATGTGCAGCACATTATCTTAATTCCATCATGTTCAAATAATTATAACCAATAGTCAATAATGCATTTTTAGGCATGGATTAAAAACGATAAAACTCTTAGTTATTCTAAACAGAATTTCCTAGAAAGCTTAACAAATTCCCCCAAAGAAACAGTTTTTTACTCCACAAGTTTTTAAAATTGGCTTAAAAGTTGAAATTTTCAAACTAAAGGATTAAGAAAACACTTTTTCCAGTTATTTACAAATGAGCTAACTTCTAGAACATCTGTTCCATCTAATTTTTGCCATAAAATTGCAGTTTCTACAAATCTCTATATGATTTAGTTTTATGCAATAGCCAGTACTAAATAAATATGACCATACCACATAATATGTTTAATAAACATTAAATAAATTCATGCAAAGTATACCACATGTTTATATTTCTAAAGGCAAAGCTTTCTGATATCAGCAGTGACTTCAAAAGAGGTAGAAGACAGGCACAATTTCAGACTGATTTCTCAGCTAACATTCAGTCATTTTTTTAATAATTTATACAAAACTGCATTAAACAAAAATGACTGTTTTAACTATTTTTCTTGCTTAAGAGAAATCACAAGCTTTAGCTCTTTAGGTGAAGCTGAACTGACTGGTACTGAATATCTGTCAGTTTGGTTTATTGCAGTTTGTCTACAGTGCAGATTTTTGTGGTAAGAGCCAATGGATACTTGCTTGGTATTAAAATATCTGCTATACTGTTTCTGGCTCTGGCTTTTGCTTTTCCTTGCATTTTATAGGTTGGCATAGATTCTGCCAAAATATGTTCTACTTTATATACAAGATGCTGTTGTAGTACTTCCAATAGCTTGAAATAGGAACACTGGAGAAGAAGGTTGTTTTTATTTAGTAAAACAAACTTCCATTATAAAAAACATTGGCTTCAACATAAAAACAGGGGATTCTGGGAAAATGATGGCAGTAACATTATATTTAATCTCAAATATCTTTATAAAAATAGAGCAATGAAATAGTAAAATGAAATCCATGAACGAAATTTATAATATAATTAGGTTGCAAGTTATCCCTACAAACCCGAAATGCAAGTGGGTGGGGAGAAAACATGTCAGCTACAAGCCCTGCGTTATCTCAGCCTTTGTACACATGAAAGCCTAGAGAAACAACCAGACATCTTAAGATCTGAGAACATAAGGTTCACCAGGGGCCAATCTGAAAACAGCAGCAAAGTCTGGGAGGAGTTTTGCCTACTTCATAGTCGGGCAATACAACTGTCTGTTAGGAAGGTGTGAAGGGGTCAGAGAAATTTAGTCTCTATGAATTACTGAAACTGAGAAAAGAGTTCCACACTGCGTGGGGGGAAACAAAATCAACTACTGAGAATTGAATTAAAACAACCAGGGCAATAAAAATGAGGACAAAAATGTCTACATAAAAGTGAGGGAGGGGCCTGCTGGGGCAGGAGGAGTGGCAGTTAGGTGGGCTATGCCAGATGATCTCAGGCATCTCTGCTGCCACCGGTGAGCAAGCTTTGTCTCTAGCTGTATCATCATGTTATGAGGCCATCCCATCCTGTCATTGGCATTCTAGTGTTCCTGCCAGGATTTTACCCCTGTGCATTACCTACCATGCATCCAAAGGCTGCTGGGATTACTTTTACGCTGTCATTTCAGATTTTGATGACAAGCACCCATCTCAGACTTGAAGAGAAGTCACAGTGGGACTATGTCCAGCTTTAAGATATTGAGCAGAAACTGCGGCTAAGGGCTAAGGAATTGTGCAGTTTGCAGATGTTTAACAAAATAATTGCCAGATTTTATGGGTCCATTCCAAAGATGTTAACTGAGCTTATAATTAGCTAATTAGGACAAGCTCTGCTTTTCATCTCCTGGTTCTGGCAAAAGCTCCTGACAAATTTTTCCACATGAATATGTATCATGGAAGAATAGCAATGTTAATTGCCTGAGAAAATGGGAGTTTATTCTTTAGTGGAAAGTGTTGCCACCACCACTCTCTTTAGAGTTGAGCATTTCTTTTAGATAGTCTTCACTGTGAATTTGTTCTTGCAGCAAGTGGAAGAATGCAGTGTGTCTAATTTCTTATTACTAAGTAATTTATTTTTAAAATATCTAAGTAACTGATCCCCTACACTTAACTTTACCTTCATGCTGTAGTGAAAAATCTTGGTAAAATCAAGTATCAGTGTGAGTCCATCTGTAATATTTTTTAGTCGCTTTCTCATTGACAACAACTGGGACTTTATTTTCTTAAAATATTTTTTAAAGTTCTGGGGTACAAGTGCAGGATGCGCAGGCTTGTCACGTAGGTAAACTTGTGTCATAGTGATTTGCTGCACTTATCAAACCATAACCTAGATATTAAGCCCAGCATGCATTAGCTATTTTTCCTAATGCTCTCCCTCCCCCCATCACACCCTCCAACAGTGTGCGTTGTTCCCCTCACTGTGTCCAAGTGTCTTTCATTGTTCAGCTCCTACTTACAAGTGAGAACATGCAGTGTTTGGCTTTCTGTTCCTGTGTTAGTTTGCTGAGGATAATGGCTTCCAGCTCCATCCATGTACCTGCAAAAAACATAATCTCATTCCTTTTAATGGCTGCATAGTATTCCATGGGTATATGTGCCACATTTTCTTTATTCAGTCTATCATGGATGGGCATTTGGGTTGATTCCATGTCTTAGATATTGTGAATAATGCTGTAATGAACATATGTGTGCATGTATGTTTGTAATAGAATGATTTATATTTGGTGGGGGGTATATACCCAGTAATGGGATTGTTGGGTTGAATGGTATTTCTAGTTCTAGACTTTTGAGGAATCCCCACACCATCTTCTCCCGCCCATCAGAATGGCATTTATTAAAAAGTCAAGAAACAACAGATGCTGGCAAGGTTGCAGAGAAATAGGAACACTTTCACACTGTTGGTGGGAATGTAAATTAGTTCAATCAGGACTTTTTAAAATCACAGAGCAAGGTTTCAAAATGTAAACATTCACTATTTATCAATCCTTGGCCAGCTTTGATCTGTCTGCCAGGTTTGATCTGTCCAAAGGTTGGACAACATACAATTTGGGTTACTCTGTCCTTTGTAGATCAAGATGTTCTCTATATCATGTCTTTAAGGACTAGACTTTTGGCCATTTCCTAATGAAAAATACAGATAAGTTGTTACTATTTAGATTCTATAACCCTTTGCCAGCATCTTCTATTATGATGTCATTCTGCTAACTATTGCAAGACTCAGCCTGGATCCTTACAAGACTAGATGGCCTTAGGTTGATTATGTTTCCTAGCTTGGAAAACGTGACTTATATTCAAAAGAAATTAAAGTGTTGAAATCCAAATCCTAAAAAAAAAAAAAAAAAAAAAAAAAATGTGAGGCAGGGGAATTAAGCCAGAATAATCTTATATTTTTAAATACAAAGTGGAAAAAAATATGAGACCTCTGTAAAGTTAGAAAAGCTATTCCGGTACAAACTGGCTTTTCAAAGTCAAGAAATCTAATTTTATATAAAAATCAGCATATGAAAATTAGCCTTGGGTATATCATTAGCTATATAGAAATAAGACTAAATGAGAAGAGAATATAGAGTATAAAGGCTATATGCTAGGACAAAGTAGGTATAGTAAAATCAGATATAGCTGAGAACAAAAAAGAACACATGCAAAACAATTAAGTATACCCAATCATTATTTTAGTTTTGGAAATATTTGCATTGTTATTCCAAAACTATTGTGAATATGGTTTAGAATAAGGCAAATGAGAAATTATTGAATACTGAAATCTTATCACAAAACCAGTATTCTAATGGCAAAAGGAAGAAAGTAAAGATATAAAGTAGAAAATGTTGAGTAGTCCTGAAGTCCTGAATTTGAATTGGAAATCAGGATAAACTCATTAGTCTTTTTATCCGTCTATTGATGAATTAATTATTCTCTTTTTCTTTCAAGCTCCATAAACAACATAGTAAAGGAAAAAAGTGGATGAAAATGAGCATTCCTAGCACCCAGACAGTAGTCTTTCAATACATTTTTCCACTAAAGAAAGTGAGGGCCTCTTGAAAAAATGGCTGATTCCAGGTCTGAGGCTAAGAATAACCAAAACAAGCCTGGGGTATTTTGTCTGTTACTATCACATCAAAAGGAGACAGGATCCAACTTGAAGATGTGCTACTAGTCAAAGATAGACAACTTAATAGAAAAAAGATAGGACAATCTGAACTCCAAACTGGGTTGAATTTATATTCATAAATGGAAACCCATCAAATGTGTTTAAATGCACAAGTTCCTAATCATACTTTAAAATCTAATTAGTTACTTTCAGGAGATGAGATGGAACAACTTTTCTAGAAATATGTAAAATAAAGGGAAGGACCAAGAACTTATTCTGTTTTCTCCCCTAATGTTAATTTTATTAATATTTTATTGTTACTTAATAATGAAATAAAATGAGTATTAACACTTAAATATAATAAATAGTACATATGCTGATATCCAATTAATAGGTGAGGAAAAGTGAAAACTTTACAATGTATCCCAGCTAATAATAATTGTAACAGAAATGATCGGATTCAATTCTCAATAAATTAATGGATCTAGGCATTAAGCATGACTAACAACTAACACATAAAAAGAGACAAGGTGGAAAAATAAAAATCATGTGTGATCTTGCCAAAAATATCTCACCTAAGTCTAATTTCTTCCAAGTTGGAGAAAATATAGGGGACAGTGGAAACAATCATTAGCGTAAAATTAGCAAAATCCAGATGGGGGAAATTTGCAATTTAAATGAATTGTGTTTTTCAATTTGAAACATGGCAAGAAAAAGATGGCATTTGAACCTGTAAATTAACAGGCTTAAAATATACAACAAGTTTTAAGAAAATATGTAATACTAAACATGTCTAAAGATGCATATGTAGATAAAAAAATAGATATATAAGGAAACCATTACATAAAAGACAGGATTATATTTATTTATTGAGTGTTGTGATCAAGATTGGGCAAATGAAAAGGTTTTAGAGCTTTCAATCTATAGAATTCTCCCCATAGATAT
The DNA here is from genome assembly GCF_029281585.2 of Gorilla gorilla gorilla. NCBI lineage: Eukaryota > Metazoa > Chordata > Mammalia > Primates > Hominidae > Gorilla > Gorilla gorilla. The sequence continues at coordinate 89,522,249 of NC_073234.2, forward strand.
AATTTTTTAAAATAAAATAACCTTTTATATTTAGCTATATAGCATGATTTTTATTTAAACATTATATCAAAAATTTTTTACATCAATAACTATGCATGTATAAAATATACTATATATGTAGTAATCTATTACATGGATATAACAGAATCCATTAATTGTAATTAAATTCATTAATTATTTTTGATAGATTATTCAATTTTTAAAAATTATAAACTATGCTATATTGAAAATAGCTAAAATTTGCAAAACACTTCTATATATGTGATTGTCAGGCTAAAAGATATTTAAAAAATTATTAAGGATTTGGTATGTATTGATAAATTATTCACACAAAAATTTTGTGCATGTTTGCATATTATGGTCTCTCCTATTTGTGGTTATAATCCTTAACATATTCATAAATGTAATAATTCTTTTTGATTTACACATTTAACATGTTCTCATTGCTAAAAAATTAAAAACAAATAAAAAGTTAAAATTAAATTTTAGAAAACAGATATTCAGGATGGGTCAGTGAACCATGTCCTTGAATCCTGATCATAATATAATTGTATGACTCATGCCAATCTCTGGTCACCTGATGTGTCAAATGGTATCTTTCTGTTATTTGATTGTTAGGGTAAAGATTGATTTTTAGCTGTATTTCATTTTGTTAAATTTATTTTCATATTTACCTATTTTTCTATTAAGCACTTCATTTTTATCCTATTCATTTCTAAGAATTCCTTATACATTTAGCATAAATTTCCTGTATCACTTCTGTACAATTTCCAAATTGTTGGCCTTTTATTTTTACTTTCTTCCCCCATGTCATCAATGTTTTTTTTCCCAATATAGTCCTATATTGCTTTCATTATGTATTCTGCTTTTCTCTTGTATTTGACACTGGTAATTTAATTGTTCTTAATTTTTATATTTAAATATTAACACCTTTTGCAAAACTTTCAAATTCTCCCAAATTCAAGTTGTTTCAAAAATAAAGTTTACATTAAGATCGATATTTATTTGAAATTAATAGTAAAATTAAAAAGCACTCAATCATAGATAGAAGTGTATTGATTGTAGGATAAACCAAAACTTCTGTGAGAAAACTTTTGGGATCAGAGAGTGTTTTTTACACTGTGACATTAATAACTTGGTGTCTTGCCAATTAATTCATCTGATCTTCCACCTATTCCCTTGCTGACTATGCTCTAGCAACACTGGTCTTGCTACTAATTCTTGAACATGCTATCTAGGCTCTGGCATATGCATTTCTTATTTATTCAGCCTGGAGGTATCTTTCCTCAGACACACGAATGGCTTGCTTTTTTTCCATGTTTAGTTCTACATTAAAATGTCTACATTTTAGTGACATTTTCTTAAACTAGTCTCTTTGAAATGGCAGCATCACTCTTTTGACCTTCCATCTCACATAGCATTACCACCATCTGATGGATTGCCTTTACTTATTTATTTGTGTTTGGCCTATTTTTACAACAAGAATCTAAGCTCCAAAAAGAGCAGTTATTTTCCCATTTTATTCAATTCTGTAGCAGCCCAAACCTAGATTAGTGTCTATGACATATCATATTCTCTATAGGTATTTATGGAATTTATGAAAGACTGTAAATTTATTATTACAGCTTATTTATTCTGCAGCCATTATTGACTAATGATTGTAAGGCTTTCCTGACATTAATGTCATGTGATCTAGACATCCCACTTTCTTAGCATATTAGGACTCTTGGCTATTGGCAGCAACTTACTTGCATCCAAGAGATTTGCTGCCTGCTTACGTGGTGACTGAACCACCTATGGCCGAGGAAAACTAGCAAACTTCTCTCTTTTCTAGTGGGTTGCAAGTATACTTATTCTTTAGTTTGAACCCCAATCTTGGTAAGAAAGCTTTCCTACCAAGTTTATGTTTTCCTGGGGAATCTCTTTCAGTCCTACTCTACCCTTATATCTGAGTTACCCTTTCAACAGATTTCAATGATCTTTACATTAAACTTCTGTTTAAATTACTGTGTGCTTTCTTTCTATTGACTGGACCCAGCATAATGCAAATACCATTTATAAAACCAAAAATATAAAATGATATAGATGATTAAAATATATAAATATGTAAAAGATCAGTACACTAAAAATGAAAAAATATTGATGAGAAAAAGTAAGAAATACCTAAGTAATTAGAAAGATACAGCATGCTCCTGAATTTAAAAAGAAAACTTAATTTTATTAAAATACACATTTCCCCCAAAATGATTCCTAGATTTAATACTATTCTAAACAAAATTCTATTATGCTTTCTAGTAGAAATGTAAATTTCATCTACATTGTCAATTTGCTAGTGTAACATTGTTTAAAATTTTTCTTGTAATCTTTGTAATGTAGGTAGAATAGGTAGTAAAATTTCCTCCTTTGGCCCAGATATTGGTGATTTCAGTATTTTCTGTTTCTATTTGTTTCATTATGTTTTACTTATTATTTATCAGTCTAGCTAGGAGATTATGTGTTACCTTTATTTCTGGAGAATCATCTTTTGCCTTTATTAATTTTGCTTATTGTTTGTGTTTTTGATTGTTAAAATTTGTTTTCAACCATTCTGCTTTTATCATCGATTCCTTCTTTCTACTCCAGCACTCTCTATTCTGTTTGATAGACTTATTTGTTTATCTTGATGCCAATACTGTACCATCTTGATTTCTTTAGCTTCACAATAAGTCTTAAAAACAGGTGATTTTATCCCTTCAACTTTATTTTTATTTTGAATGCTGTTTTAGCTACTTTGGATTCTTTGCATTTCCATATGAATTTTAGAAAGAATTCATCAGTTTTCCTAAATATTCATTTAAGGTTTTTATAGAAATGACATTTAATTTGTAGATCAATTTGGTGGTGTACTAGACCTTTTTCACATTGCTGATAAAGACACACCTGAGACTAGTCAATTTACAAAAGAAAGAGGTTTAATTGGACTCACAGTTCCACATGGCTAGGGAGGCCTCACAATCATGGCAGAAGGCAAGGAGAAGCAAGTCACATCCTTTGTGAATGGCAGCAGGCAGAGAGCTTGTGCAGAGAAACTCCCATTTTTAACACCATCAGATCTTGTGAGACCCATTCATGATCACATGCGTCTTTCTCACATGAATGGGATCATGAACAGCATGAGAAAGACCCGCCCTCATGATTCAATCATCTCCCACTGGGTCCCACCCACAACATGGGAGGATTATGGGAGCTACAAGATGAGATTTGGGTGGGGACACAGAGCCAAACCATATCATTCCACCCCTGGCCCCCTCCCAAATCTCATATATTCATATTTAAAACCAATCATGCCTTCCCAACAGTTCCCCAAAGTCTCAACTCATTTCAGCATTAACTCAAAAGTCCACAGTCCAAAGTCTCATCTGAGACAAAGCAAGTCTCCTCCACCTATGAGCCTGTAAAAACAAAAGCAAGTTAGTTACTTCCTGGATAAAATGTGGGTACAGGCATTGGGTAAATACAGTTATTTGAAATGGGAGAAATTGGCCAAAACAAAGGGTCTACAGGGCCCATGCAAGTCCAAAATCCAGCAGGGCAGTCAACTCTTAAAGCTCCAAAATGATCTCCTATGACTCCATGTCTCATATACAGGTCATGCTGATGCAAGAGGTAGGTTCTCATGGTCTTGGGCAGTTCTGCCCCTGTGGCTTTGCAGGTACAGCCTCCCTCCTGGCTGCTTTCATGGGCTGGCATTTAGTGTCTGTGACTTTTCACGGCACATGGTGCAAGCTGTTGGTGGATCTACCATTCTGAGGTCTGAGGGACAATGGCCCTCTTCTCACAGCTCCACTAGATGGTGCCCCAGTGGGGCACCATCCCCTCACTGGGGGGGGCTCCAACCCCACATTTCCCTTCTTTGCTGCCCTAGCAGAGGTTCTCCATGAGAGTCCACCCCTGCAGCAAACTTCTGTCTGGACATCCAGTCATTTTTATACATCCTCTGAAATCTAGGCTGAGGTTCCCCAACCTCAATTCTTGACTTCTGTGCACCTGCAGGCTCAACACCATAGGAAAGTTTGGACCCTCTGAAGCCATGGCACAAGCTCTACCTTGGCCCCTTTTAGGCATGATTGGAGGAGCTGGGATGCAGGGCACAAAGTCCCTAGACTGCACACAGCACAGGGACCCTGGACCTGGCCCAGGAAACCATTTTACTTCCTAGGCCTCCGGGCCTGTTATGGGAGGGGATGCCATGAAGACCTCTGACATGCCCTGGAGACATTTTCTCCATTGTCTTGGGGATTAACATTTGGCTCCTTGTTACTTAGGCAAATTTCTGCAGCCAGCTTGAATGGGATTTTCTTTTCTATTGCATTGTCAGGCTGCAAATTTTTCAAACTTTTATGCTCAGTTTCTTTTTTAAACAATGTGTTTAACAGCACCCAAGTCATCTCTTGAATGCTTTTCTGCTTAGAAGTTTCTTCTGCCAGATACCCTGAATCATCTCTCTCAAGTTCAAAGTTTCACAAATCTCTAGGGCAAGGGCAAAATGCTGCCATTCTTTTTATAAAATGTAACAAGAGTCACCTCTGCTCCAGCTCCCAACAAGTTCCTCATTTCCATCTAAGGCCACCTCAGCCTGGACTTTATTGTTCATATCACTAGCAGCATTTTGGGCAAAGCCATTCAACAAGTCTCTAGGAAGCTCCAAATTTTCCCACATTTTCCTGTCTTCTTCTGAAACCTCCAAACTGTTCCAACCTCCATCTGTTACCCAGTTCCAAAGTCACTTCCACATTTTTGGGTATCTTTTCAGCAGCACCCCACTCTTCCAGTGCCAATTTCCTATATTAGTCTGTTTTCATGCTGCTGATAAAGACATACCCCAGACTACTCAATTTACAAAAGAAAGAGGTTTAACTGGACTCACAATCATGGTGGGAGGCAAGGAGGAGCAAGTCACATCCTTCGTGGATGGTGGCAGGAAAAGAGAGAGCTTGTACAGAGAAACTCCCATTTTTAACACCATCAGATGCCATGAAACCCATTCACTATCACAAGAACAGCATGGGAGAGACTCACCTCCATGATTCAGTCATCTACCACTGGGTCCCTCCCACAACACAGGGGAAATATGGGAGCTAGAAGATGACCATATGAGGAGGCTAATTTATATCTTAACAACATGTCTTTTGACCTATGAAAAAGTGTGTGTCTTTATTTGGGAGGTTTTCCTTAATTTCCCTCATCAATGTTTTGTAGTTGTTAGTGAAGATTTCTTTCCTTGCCATGTCAGATTTGTCTCTAAGTATTTAATATTTTTATCTAATGTAAATGTATATATATACACATATATACATATATATTTGTAAATGCAAATATAACAAAATTATATTTTTCTATTTAAATTTTCAATTATTTGTTGCCTATATATAGAAATGCAATTGATTTTTATAATAATCTTGTACTTATTTGTGTTCTGTAACCTTACCTTTCTTTGTAGACTATATGAGATATATAGACAATCATGTCATCTGAAAATTAGACAGTTTTACTATTTTCTTTCCAATCTAAAGAACTTTGTTTATTTTCTTACCCTTATTTCACTGACTAGAGTATCTGCTACAGTGTTGAATGAAAGTGATAAAAGTAGAAATTCCTCTTGTTTCTAATCTTCTGGGAAAAGCATTCAGTCATTCACTATTAAGTATGATGCTAGCTATAAGTAGTTCATAAATGCCCTATCAGGTTGAGAAAGTATCTTTATTTCTACTTTGAAAGTTTTTATCATGAATGTATCTTGAATTTTGTCATTACATTTCTGTCTATTAAGATGATAATTTTTAAAGAAATTTAGCTTATGAATATGATGAATTACATTGATTGACTCCTGAATATAAAACCAAACTTGCAGTCCTAGGGCAAAATCTACTTGGTAATAATTTATTATCTTTCATATTGTTGGATTCTATTAGCTAAACTTTTGTATATAATTTTAGCCTCTGTGGTCATAAAAGATATTGGTCTGTGGTTTTCTTTTCTTCTAATTTATTTGGCTGCTTTTGATAAAATAATAGTTTTGATTTGATGACAAGAATTGACAAGTATTCCCTCCTCTTCAATATTCTGGAAGAATTTGTGTAGAATTGCTCTTAATTCTTTCTTAAATATTTGGTAAAATTCTAAAGTTCAGCAAGGAAGGTCAGCATTTTGGGGGCTTATTTTTAACTACAAATTCAATCATATATATATATATATATATATATATATATATATATATATAGTGCAAATTCAGATTTTTCTATAATGTCTATAGTGCATTGCATCTTTAATTTGTACATTTTATCCAAGTTGTCAAATTTACTGGCCAGAATTTTTCATAATATCCCCTTAATGTCATTTTCAAACCTGTAGAATCTAGAGTGATATAACTGCTGTCATTTCAGATGCTGTTAATTTGTATCTTGTTTAGTTTGTTGATCATCCTGGCCAGGATTTTATCAACTTTATTCATCTTCTCAAAGAACTATATTTTGATTTAATTGATTGTCTCTATTGTTTTTATTTTACATTTAATTTATTTTCAGTCTGGCCTTTATTATTTAATTTGTTCTAAAAACCATGACGTTGATCATTTTCTTAAAGTGGAAGTTGAAGTCATTTATTTTGAGATCTTTCTCTTTTTCTAAAATACGTATTTAGTGTCATAAAATACCAAGTACTGCTTTAGTGGCATTTGCTGTTTTTAATATGTGTTTTTAATTTTCTCTCAGTTCAAAATATTTTATAGTGTCACTTTTTATTTCTTCTTTGACATGTGGGCTATTAACACCTGTCTTATTTCGACTTTAAGTGTTTGAATAATATCCAGATATCCCATGTATTTGAATATATTTTTATTTTCATTCAGTTTTAAATACCTTTAAGTTCCCTTGGGATTTTTCTTTTTTTACGTATATATTTTTCAGGAGTACTTCAATCCTTTGAAATGTGTTGGGACTTTTTATGGACTAGCATATGGTCTATCTTGGTTAATGTCCTCTGTTTTCATGCTGCTGTTGTGGTATCTAGTCTTTTATACATATCAGTTAAGTCAATGCCTTGAAAGTGTTTTTCAGATAATTTATCAACTTTGAAAATATATCTGTTTTATTAATCCCTTAGAGATGGGTTTAGATACTTACAACTATGATTATGGAATTGTTTATATCTTACCTTAATTCTCTCAAATTTTGGTTCATGTAAATATGTCTACACAAACATTTATAGTTGCTATGTCTTCCTGGTTAATTTACCCTTTAATCATTACTATTGAAGGAAGAAGAGAAAGGAACCAGTTAGGCAGATAGCTAGGACAACTCCTTGGTAGAATTCCTTTTTTGTTTTTTTTTTCTAACAAAGGAACAGCCTGAAAGATCAGGAGGCAAGGATGGATAAGGAGGCAAGGTCCACCATAAAGATGCCTTCTGTGTAACTAACAAGGGTCATGTATACATGGTAGGATTCAGTAAGCACATTCCTTCCCTTTTTTTGGGGACATACACAGGTAAGGGAGTTTGCACAGGGAAGGGAGGTGGGAGACTTGCTTGAAACATGCCTAAGAGGAGTAACACAGAACCTAGCACGTTTGCAATGAAAAATTCCACCCCCTCACACATGCGCAGAAAGGGAAATTAAACAACATAAAGTAACTTAGGCTAAGAGTTCGCATGCATGCTAAAAGGACATGGAATTTGCACCTTATGCAAATGAACACCTAGTCCTAACCAGTTTTTTGCTCCTTATGTAAATGAAATATCTCGCCCTACTAGCCTGTTTATAAAAGCCCATATATTCAATTGTAGAAAAACAACCCTCTTTTGGGCCCCTTCTTCTTTGTGGAGAGCTTTCTCCTTTCACTTATTGAAGTTTCACTCCAACCTCACCCTTGTGTTCATGGCTCTTTAATTTTCTTGGTTGTGAGACAAAGAACTCACAACAAACAACAAAACTGAGACATTGTGGTGCACTGGCAAGGCTGCTACAGTATTTTGATGTTCTTTACCGTTTTCAGAGATCCAAGTTACTTTTGTCATCATCACTCTTCAGTTTGGGAAACTTCATTTAGTATTTGGGAACTTTATTTTAGTGCAGGTTTTCTGGTAGTAAATTCTATTAGCTTTATTTTGTCTGAAAATGTCTTTATTTTGCCTTTATTTTTGAAGGATATATTCACAGGATGCAGAATAATTAGTTAACTTTTTTCTGGTAATTTAGAGTTTTCTAGCCTTCATATTTGCAGATGTCAGTAGTCATTCAAGAGATTATTCCCAGTATGTAATCTGCCATTTTTGTCTGACTTTAATATTTTCCTTTATCTTTCCTTTTTGTCGCTTTGATTATTCTGTACCTATAATGGTTTTCTTTGTATGCATCCTGCTCAGATTTACTGAGCTGCTTAAACTAATACATTTATATCTTTTTCTCACTAAGGAAAATTTTTGGCTTTTATATACTGAAATATATTTTCTAACCATTTTTTCTCTCTCCACCTTCCACTACTCCTCTTAAACATATGTCATACTTTGTGTTATGCTTTCTTGAATTCCTTAGGTTTGGGTAATATTTTTCAAGACTTTTCTCGCTGTGTTCTTCAGATTAGTTGGTTTGTATTGATCTATCTTCAGGTTCACTGATTTTTTTCTCTTAATGAATATGTATCTTTTCTTAAAATTTCAGATATCATAGTTCTGTACTTGCAGAATTTCTATTTCATATTTTTTCTATTAATATTTTAAATATTTTCGTTAATTATGAACACACTTTTTTAAACTTCACTAAGCATTGTTATAATATCTGGATTAAAATTCTTATCTGCAAATTCTTATCTGTGATCACAGATTTGGGTTGGATTCATTGTCTTTTCTATTGAGAACAGAGCACATTTCTTGGTTCATAGTCCTTTAACTAATTTTCCACTGTACTTTGGACAATGTTAGTATTTTCTTTGAAGACTCTGGGAATTTTCCAAAGAGTGCTTATACTTTAGTGTCAGTCAGCTGTTAACCTGGTTGGACTAAAACTTTAAACTCTGCTCTTTGGTGGCAACTCAGACGTGTAGATTGATTTTGTCTTATTTTTATTTTACTTTAGCTAATTACATTCTATTCATGCATGGCTTAAAGTCAACCAAAAGGTTCTTCAGAGTTTACCTATGCAACTCTGGCATGTGCTCTCAGGCTCTGCCATTTTGCCTTAACTTTCTAGGTGGGTGTATTTGCCCCAAAGTTATTCTCTTTTTTTCTTAATGCCAGATAGACTTCATGCTTTTATCAAAATTTTAACCACCCAACATGGAACTGAGTTTAATCTACCCTCTTGCTAATGGCTATTAAAAAAGCAAGTTACTCTGCAACTTTCATATTTTAACTCCTTTCAGAAGTTTCCTGTTTTGCTTTACTCACCAGAGCCTACTGGTCATTTAGTTTTCTCCATATTTAATGGTTGTTATCTGTGGGTGAGTGAGAAATTGTGGAATGTTACTCAATTTACTGAAAATGGAAATTTGAGCAATTAATGTTTTAAATATTTTCTAATATAATTCAGATGGGGAAATTATAATGTTTCACTGGACCTTAATATGGAATAAATGATGCCTCAATCCTTATGTAACATCATACAAAAAATTAATCTGAAATGGGTAATTGTCTAGAACTAAAATGCAAAAACTTAAAATAAATGTAAGGACACACACACAAAAATACCTTATGATGTAAAAGCAGTTGAAATTTGCATAGATAGTTCACAAAAAGCAATACAATGAAAGAAATATTAATAAGTACATGTAGTAAGCAATCTTCAAGATAACCCTGGATATCCCCTGGTACTTCCTGGTCTTCACTCCCCAATGTAGTAGTCCCTCCCACCCAATACTAGTGTTGGTGTGTGTAACCAATAGACAATGGCAGAGGTGATAGTATGCCATTTTCTGAGGTTAAGTTTTATCAGACACTATAGTTTCCATCTTGGCCTTTCCTCTCTTGAATAACACTCTCAGGAAATTGAGTTGACCTGTGATAAACAGCCTTATGGAGAAGCCTATGTAAGCAGGAACTGGAGACCATTCAAAAGCCATGTGAGTGAGCTTGGAAGCGGATTCTCCAGCTCCAGTCAAACCTACAGCTTTAATGCAGCCTCATAGGAGATCTGAGCCCAGAACCATCCACCTAGCTACTCCCAGATTCGTGATTCTCAGAACTATATGAGATAATAAATGTTGTTGGTTAAGCTGGTTGTTAAATAGTAATAGACAACTAACAAATGAGATTTTATTAAAAATATTAAAAATTATGTTCTGTTAAAGATGCTACTAAGAAAATAAAAGGCAAGCTATATACTGGGAAAAATTACTCAAAATAAATATATGTAACAAGTATTGTAACCAAAATACATAAAGGCCCCTTGGGGAAAAACCCAGCTTAAAAATGGACCCCAAAAAATAGATACTTCACCCCCCCAAACAAATAATACAAGTGGTCAATAAAAACATTTAAAAAGCTTACCATCATTAATCTTCAGGGAAACGCCGTGCACGGTGGCTCATTCCTGTAATCCCAGAACTTTGGGAGGCCGACGTTGGTGGATCACCTGAGGTCAGGAGTTCCAAGACCAGCCTGACCAACATAGTGAAACCCCATCTCTGCTAAACATACAAAATTACCCAGGCATGGTGGTGCATGCCTGTAATCCCAGCTACTTGGGAGGCTGAGGCAAGAGAATCACTTGAACCTGGGAGACAGAGGTTGCAATGAGCTGAGATCAAGCCATTGCACTTCAGCCTGGGCAACAAGAGTAAAACTCCATCTCAAAAAAGAAAAAAAAGTCTTCAGGGAAAGAAAAATTAAAATCACAATGAATTACCACCACCCATCAACTAGAATAGCTAAATGTAAAAGGCTGGCTATCCCATATGTTGGGAAGAATAGGAAACAAGTGGAATTCTCCTTGACTGCCAATGGGAATTAAAGTGGTCAAACACTTTAACTTTGGCAGTTTCAAACACTTTAAGAAACTTTGGCCGTTTCTTAAAATGTTAAATACACTTATCATACAGTTAGCATATGATCCAGCAATTTTTAGGTTATTCACTATGTATTTACCTGAGATAATTAAAAACATATGTGTAAAAAAGACCCGATGTGAAGGTTTACAGTAATTTATTCATAAAAGTTCCAAATGGTAAATACTGCAACTACCCATTAACTAATGACTATTTGAATGCATTGTTTTGTATCCATACACTAGAATAGTTATTATTAATATGAGGGACAAACTACCGATACACTAACTAGATGAATGTTATGTTAAACAAAAGAAATCAGACATAAAATACTAAATACTGTATGATTTCATTTATACTAAATTCTAGAACATGCAAAACAATTCAGTGGTGAAAGCAAGCAAATCAGTTGTTGTCTAGAGGTAGAGGGTGAGGGTCAGGGGTTTGTCTGCAAAGGAATAAGATGGAATGTTTTGAGATAATAGCATCATTGAGGTGCTGATTTCATGAGTACATGTACTTGTGAAATTCATCAAACTGTGCCTTTAAAATCTGTGTATTGATTTATACATAAATTAAATTTCAAATAAGTGTATTTAAAAAGACAAACTTTTGTCGAGTAAATGAAGCTGTGCATTTTTTTATTTTTAAAATAGAGGTTGAATATCTGAGATCATAGGGTGTTTAAACACTTTAAGGTCGTACCCTAATTGTTAAATAACAGACATAGGAAGTTTTTACAAGTTCTAAATTTAACATCTACAAATATTTATTCTGTATTTAAATAAACCACAAAGATAAGGATGCTGGCTTTTGTAAACCTTGTGTGCTTATGTGTTAGCTATATATGTGTGTAGAAAGGAATAGAAGAGGGGGAGAGAAGAGACTAATAGCATAAGAAAAAAAGAAATAAAAATAAATATGTCGTTCTACACAAAATTAGAACTAAAGTTTGCTCACCTTTATGTCAATAAGAAAATATTTAGAACCCCAATTATTGAATATTTAAAGAGACACATGAACTATTTCTACATAATATGAACTGTAGCTACAAAGATAAAAAACATAACAATGCTCCTAATTTAGCTATTTATATACTTTGCATTTTACCTTTTCACTGTCTTTTACGTTTGCCTCTAACTTATTTCATGTTAGAGAAAAAACACTAAGGTTGGATACTGGAGAACAAGATCTCTGTAACTTACTAGTTATAAAATAAACTTAGGCAAATAATTATGTGATCTCAGCTTAATCATCTGTGAAACAGAAAAAAAGGATGCATTTTGGGGGCTTCAATTGAGAGTGTGACTAAATGATGTCAACATTTTTCTAAAGTTTTAGATTTTGTAGTTAAAATTAGATTCATAGTTTATATACAGTCACACATAAATACACACATGTGTATATTAATACTTACAGAGGGATAATTTATATTGAATTTGGTTTTGAATTGCATTCTGTATTTAAAAAGCATAATTGTTTTTAAGCTTTATTAAGGTATAATTGAGAAATTAAAATTTTATATATTTACAGTGTTCAAAGTGATGTTTTGATATAACTATACATTAAGAAATGATTAAATCAAGCTAATTAACTTATCTATCACCTTACATATTTTTTTGAGTGAGCTGAGAACATTAAGATCTACTCTCTTAGAAATGTTCAAGTAGACAATACATTCTTGTTGACTACAGTCACTATAGTCACTATGCTGTCCAATAGGTCTCCAGAACTTACTCATCTTGTCTCAGTGAAACCTTATATTCTTTCACCATTTCTCTATCCTTCAGCCCCTGTCTCAGGTCCTGGAAATCATCATCCTCCTCTTCACTTCTTTGAGTTTGTCTTTTATTCATTTTCACATATAAGTGAGATCATGCAGTATTTGTGTTTCTGTCATGGCTTAGCTCATCTTGCATAATGTCCTCCAGGTTCAACCACATTGTTGCAAATGACAGAATTTTAGTTTTTATTACTTTTTTAGAGGCTAAATAGTAATCCATTGTGTATATATATTACATTTTCTTTATCTGTTCTTAGGCTAATTCCACATATGGGCTATTGTGAATAATGCTGCAATGAACATGGGGGCACAAATATGTATTTGCCATACTGATTTTATTTCCGTAGAATATATACCCAAAAGTGAGATTCTTGAATCATTTTATCCCACACCATATATAAAAATCAACTCAAATTGGATTACGACTTACAAGACCTGACATCTTAAAACTACTTGAAGAAAACATATGGAAAATATTTCTTGATAGTGATCTCAGCAAAGATTTTTTTGGATATGATCTCAAAAGCACAGGCAAAAGATCAAAAAGTGTGCAAGTGAGATCACATCAAAATGAAAAGCTTCTGCACAGTAAAGGTAACAATCAACAAAGTGAAGAGAATATATATAGAATAGGAGAAAATATTTGCAAATCATATGTTTAATAAGGGGAGAATATCCAAAATATATAAGGAATTCAAAAAGGTCAACAGCAAGGAAAAACTAGCAATTAAAAATGGAGAAAAGACCTGAATAGACATTTCTCAAAAGAAAACATACAAATGGCCAATAGGTATACAAAAAGTAATCATCACTAATCATTGGGGATACGCAAATTAAAACATCAATGAGGTATCACCTACAAATGGCCAAGAAGTGTGTAAAGAATGCTCACTATCACTAATCATGATGGAAATGCAAATTAAAACCACAATGAGGTATCACCTTACACCTGTTTACAATGGCTATTATCAAAAAGACAGAAGATAACTAATCTTGGTGAGGATGTAGAGTAAAAAGAAACTTTGTACATTGTTGTTGGAAATGTAAATTGGTACAGCCATTATGGAAAACACTGTTGGCATTTCCTCCCAAAACTGAAAAAGTTATTCTTAGTTTAGACTATTTACATAGCTAATTCAATAAATATTCATTTTGCTGAAGTCCAAGACTTAATTTTTCTCTCTAGGAATCTCTAGGTGTAGACTGTAAAGGGTGAATGAAAACAAAAAAATTTAATAACTTCTCAACAGTTATACACACAGGTTCTTAAATAGGTAATTTACAGTATCCATGCTATCACTATTATCACTATTATTACAATAAACCTACTGCATAAATTTTCTCATGTTCTATAAAAATGGCATTAAATAGAGTTTGAGTAATAAGTTACTGGTTAATTATTTGATCTCAAACATAACAGATATATTCCCTATACATTTTTAACGATGTGTTTTAGTTTTATGTCCTCAAGACACTGGCAAATAAATATGGCAATTGGCAAAGGCAGCTGTCAAAATAAATAGTTGTTTTCCTCCACACACATACATTGTTTTATTTTAATTGTAGGTGGGATTTTGTGAACTCATCACATTTTGGGAATTTTTTTTGGTCTATTCTAAGAGCAAGACAGCAAAAATAGAATTGTAAATTCCAAAGGTCTCCAAAATCACTGATGCCATTCAATAAAAGTATGAGAAATAAACTATTTGGTGTTTATAAAAGCATCAGTTAGCGAAACTTGAAGGTCAGTATATCAAAATTTCTCTTCAAAGTTAAAATACATGATTTTCTGTCATATTAGTCAGTATTGTTGCAAGTCTTTTAAATATATGGGTCCATAAAAGGGGCCAAATGAGATACAAGAGAAAAACATATACTCTGAAAAAGAAAAGATTCTTAAAAGATACAGATCATACTCACAGATTCATGTTAATATATATTGCACTTTCCCTGTAATTCTAGGATTTTTCTTTCTTTTTATGGGGGGTGAGTGGTGGATTACCTACTGGTAGTTCATATACCCACTGCTGTAAATTAAAACACATCTTTCAGCATTGATATGAAAAATGAGAGTAATTATAAATAAATAGCCATCAATACAGTGTGTTTCCCTGATGATTTACTAATACAGTTCTTGAAAACTGTTGATGGGAATAATCAGAGCCATGCATTTTTTAAAGCAATTTTCCTCTGAAACTTTTGTGTAACATAAATGTTACCTAGGAGAGATAGGGGGAATTTGAAAAAACAAAAATTTACAAAAATGTTGGATAGTATTTTCATGTACATTATCGCTTTATGTATAACTAATCTTTTTCCTAATAGTTATAAATTTAATCACAATATACGATCCCGAGTTTAAATTCCAGGTTCAACATCTTGACCTTAGGCAAGACACATAACTATAAGCATCTGCTTCCCTATCTATTGTTAAAAGAAAACCTTTTAGCTCAATTAAGTTTAAAGTTTAATTGAGCAAAGAACGATTTGCAAATCAGGTAGCCTCCAGAGCCAGAGTAGGCTCAGAGACTCACATGCAGCCTTCTGGTAGAAAAAGATTTATAGACAGAAAAGGGAAAATGATGTACAGAAAACAGAAATGAGGAACAGAAACAGATAGATTGATTACAGCCTGGTGTTTGCCTTATTGAACACGGTTTGAACAGTTGGCCACCTTTGATTGGAACAAGTGTAGGCTACAGTCTGTTTATAACTTCATTTAGGTTATAGTTCGTGATGTGCAGAGAAACCTTTAGGCCAAACTTAAAATATGTAAGGGGGCAGCTTTAGGCTAAACTTGATTTAACACTGTAGAATAAAACATTTTAGGATATATATTGTATATTTGTTAGCAGGGAGAAAGCAAATAGTATCTACCATGCCAGGTATAACACCTAGAATAAAATAAGGATTAAAAATGTTAATTTATATTCCTGTTCTTATCCTTACATTGTGATGTGTTATAATATGATGTGCAATATATTATTCAGCAAACATATTCCAAATTACATAGATCAATTTATATCATCTCTCTTACTAAGTAAACAATGGTTGTAGTATTTGATAGACATTATATTTCAAAATGCTCAGGACTAACTTAATTAGCACAATTTCCTAAAAAGTTTGTGACATAATGATCAACCAAACTTTCTTAAATTAATATACCTATGAAAAGTGAATAACAAAAATTCAACAAAGTGAGAGCTTAAGGGTGACATAAATAATCCTACTAAGCTAAATGGAAATTTCTGAATTACAGGCATAACTTGGAGATAGCGAAAGTTCTGTTCTACACCACCACAACAAAATTAATATTGCAATAAAGTCAGTCACATAAATTTTTTGGCTAGCCAGTCACATAAATGTTACATTATAATACCCTACAATCTATTCACTGTGCAATAGCATTATGTCAAAAATGTATATACCTTAATTTTAAAAAACTTTATTGATTAAAAAGGCTAATGGCCATCTTGGCCTTCAGCCAGTCATTAGCTTTTTGCTGGTGTGGCCTTGCCTCAAGGTAGATGGCTGCTGAAGATGATGTGGTGGTTACTGAAGGTTGAAGTGGCTGTGGCAATTTCTTAAAATAAGACAGCAATGAAGTTGGCTACATTGATTGACTCTTCCTTTGATAAAAGATTTCTTTGTGGCATGTGATGCTGTTTTACCAACAGTAGAACTTCTTTTGAAATTAGAGTCAATCCTCTCAAATCCTGCTACAGCTTTATCAACTAAGTTTTTGTAATATTGAGATGGGAGAGTTCCCTGGCTCCCTTCATAGGATGTGCAACAGGGTTGTGGCTCTCCAGTTGGCTCCTGCGAGTTCAAACCCGTTACAGGAGGGGGAGCATGCAGATAGGCAGGTGCAGGAGCCAGGGTGAGCTCTTTGGACTCTGCCCCAACATTAATGTCTAAAGGTGGATGTCTTCAACTGCCAAAGTCCAAGTGGGCATGTGTTACAGTGTGCTCTTTCAGCTTTGCTATTCACAGATGGCTTAAGTGTTAACCAGCTCAGTGTCCTGTTGGTACCCATGTCCTTGTCCGGCACCCAGGAAGAATCAGGTTACACATGGACTTGAAGGATGAATGTAGGGGTTTAATTGAGTGGTGGAAGTGGCTCTCAGTGGGATGGATGGGGAGCAGGAAGGTGGATGGAGTGGGAAGATGATCTTCTCCTGGAGTTTGGCTGTCCAGCCACTGATCTCCTCCTCGATTGTCCTGAGACAAACTCCTCTCGGTATTCAGACACTCCTTTTCTTTTTTCCTTCTCTACCATGCTTTTCTGCCATTCTTCTGCTCATCTGCTTCTGGAGCCTGGGGTTCAGGGTTTATATGGGTATAGGATAAGGGATGTGGTGGGCCAAAAGGCAACCTTTTGGACGTGAAAGCAGGAATACCTGTTCTCATTTAGGGCTGGGGGATTCCAGGCTTGAGTGTGGGGACTTTGCTAGGGAACTGTCCTCTTCAACCCATTATTTCTCTGTCTCCTGTTTGTATGAATATTCTAAATTCTTTGTTTTCCATTTGAACATTGTTCACACCATCTTTACCAGAAGTAGAGCCCATCTCAAGAAACTTTCTTTGTTTATCTAAAATATGCAACTCCTCATCTGTTTAAGTTTTATCATGAGATTGCAGCAATTCAATCACAACTTCAGGCACGACTTCTATTTCTAGTTCTTTTGCTATTTCTACATCTGCAGTTGCTTTCTCCACTGAGTTTTGAACCCCTCCAAGTTATCCATGAAAGTTGGAATCAACTTCTTCCAAACTCCTCTTAATGTTGATATTTTGAATCCTGAATATTTTTCATGGCATCTAGAATGGTGAATCCTTTCCAGAAGATTTTCAATTTACTTAGCACAGATCTGTCAGAGAAATAACTATCTGTGACAGCTATAGCCTTACAAAATGTATTTCTTAAATAAAAAGACTTGAAAGTCAAAATTACTCTTTGATCCATGGGCTGCCAATAGAATGTTTTGTTAGCAGTCATAAAAACATTAATCTCTTTGTACTTCTCCATCAGTGCTCTTGGGTGACCAGGTGCATTGTCAATGAGCAATAATATTTTGAAAGGAATATTATTTTGGAACAGTAGGTCTAAACAGTGAACTTAAATGTTCAGCAAACCATGCTGAAAACATTTGAGCTGTTATCTAATCTTTGTTGTTCCATTTATAGAGAACAGGTAGAGTAGATTTAGCATAATTCTGAAGGGCTTTAGGATTTTTAATATGGTAAATGAGCATTGGTTTCAATCTGAAGTCACTAGTTGCATTAGCCCCTAAGGAGAGTTAGCCTGTCATCTGAGGCCTTCAAGCCAAGCACTGACTTCTCTCTAGCTACAAATCCTAGATGGCATCATCTTTCAATATAAAGCTGTATCATCTACACTGAAAATCTGTTGTTTCGTGTTGCCACCTTCATCAGCCTTCTTAGCTAGATCTTCTGGGTAACTTGCTACAGCTTCTCCATCAACACTTGCTGCTTCACCTTGTGCTTTTATGTTATAGAGATAGCTTCTCTCCTTCAACCTCATGAATCAATCTCTGCTAGCTTCACACTTTTCTTCTGCAGCTTACTCACCTCTTGTAGCCTTCATAAAATTGAAGAGAGCTTGAGTATTGCTTTAGATTAGGCTTTGGCTTAAGGGAATGCTGCTGCTGGCTTGATAATCTATCTAGGCCACTAAAACTTCTTTCCTATATGTGATAAAGCTGCTTTGCTTTCTTATCATTCATCTGTTCACTGGAGTCATATTTTTAATTTTCTTCAAGAATTTTTTTTGTATTCACATATTGTCTAAGTGTTTAGTGCAAAAGACCTAGCTCTCAGCCTGTCCAAGCTCTTGACCTGCCTTCCTCACTAAGCTGAATTATTTCTAGTTTTTGATTTAGAGTGGGAGATGTTTGAGTCTTTTTTTCATTTGAACACATAGAGGCTATTGTAGGGTTATTTATTGCTCTAATTTCAATATTGTTGTGTCTCAGGGAATAGGGAGGTCTGAGAAGAGGAAAAGAGGGAGATAAATGTGGGAATAGCCACCTGATGAAAAGTCAGAACACACACATTTATCAATTAAGTTATTTGTCTTATACAGGTACCATTTGTGGTGCTCCAAAACAATCACAATAGTGACATCAAAGAACACTGATCACAAATCATCATAACAAATATAATAATTTAAAAGTTTGAAATATTACAGAATTACCAAAATGTGACACAGAGGCATGAAGTGAGCACATGCTGTTGAAAAAACGGTGCTGACAGATCTGTTTAACAAGGGATGCCACTAACCTTTGATTGGTAAAAAATGCAATATCTGCAAAAGTCAATACAGTGAAGCACCATAAAACATGATACTCCTATACTCAATTAAGCCTCAAATATCTTTGCTAATGAGATAGAGTAGTGTTAGAGGTGGGAAAGTTGGTGTTCTAATTTTAACAGTAAGAAGGGTGGGAAAAGCTAATTGAAGACATTCTAGGTTGATGTTATGGAAGTAACCTTGAATAAGAAATACTTAAGGGCAGTTTTAGTCACAATATATTCAGGCTGCTGATTGTGAAGTAAGAAAAGTTCAGGAAAAACTCTGGGAATCAGTTGAGATCAAAATCAAGACAGGGTCATTCGGTATTCAGTTCTTCATATATAAATGAATAACTAAGAATTGTATTTGTTAATTTTGTGATTTTTTATTACATGTAAGTAGCTCAGAACCCAAAGAAGATTAACCAATAAATGTAATCACTGAATTTAGAAGACATTTCACTATCCCATGTTTATGTATTTATTGAGTCAGTTTATGTATTCATTCTAACTACATTAGTTGCTCTGAGTGCCCCCTTTCTATCAAAGATTCTCAAGATTGTCTATCCAGTTAAATTGAAAATCCTTTCCAACTAGAAGATATCTTAGGGAAGAAACACCATGATGAATTTTAAAAGATGAACTTCAAGGGGAGGTAGATGAGTGATCCTTACATCTCGTCTATTTTCATCTACTGAGATCACAAATGAAGCCTATAGGGGAAAAAAATGAACTTTGTTATATATAAAATTAGGGTTTTTGTGTACCACAGGTCCAAGTTATTTGATGAAACAAGTTATTTCACAAATATTCTTTTACTTTGATATCTCAAAGTGAGAGGTATAGAAATAGTAGACATTGATTGCATCAGATGCAATAGATTGGATTTATCACAGGATGAATTACCATTTTAGAGTCTCTGATTAAATCATCCAGGAGAATTGTCTTCTAGTTTCAGCATTGTGAAGGAAAATCTGAGGCAACCCTATTTTTTACTTTTTAAATAAATAGGTAAGATTTTCTGTTAAGCCAAAATGTTTTGAAAGTTTTTCTTCTTTGTAGATATTTTATTCATTTTTCTTTTTTTCTCTTTTTTGATTCTCTTTACATTGGATTTCCCTGGAATGTTATAATTTCTTTTAATTAGGTCATGTTTTACCCTGGGATGTATTTCTGATTTTTGCTTCTTTTCTGGTCACTATTGTTTCTTTCTCTGGAGTATGTTGGGGTTCAGAAAGTGATATTTCAAAAAACTGGCACTTTGATATTGAGAAGCCTTAGAAGCTGCCTCAGAATCAAGTTTCCTCTAACCCTGTCTCATTCTTCCCCTAAGGGCAGGGAGGGACTTTCTCTGGAGTTTTCTTACCTGACCCAGAAAGCTATCCAGAAGACAAGCAATTGTCCTAACTGTCTTTAGAGATCTCATAAAATAACCAGGAAAGGTCAATTACCTGAGAAGAGACTAGGAGTTATCCCCATGGCCAGAGACTTTCCATCTATTCTTCTGAGAGCAGCTTTAAGAAATTACCTGGGGAACTTAATCTGCATAAGGCTTTTGTTCCCGTGCAGCTCTGCCTCTCACCTTCCTGTAATGACTCCAAGATATATACATTTCTCCGCTATGAAAGAGTATTTAAGCAGTAACCATCTGACCCCTCTCTGAGTTCATATTTTGTGCAACTCCTGTGCATACGTGGGCAGGTTGATAGACTTTGTACATCTTTTCTGCTATTAATCCATTTTTTGCTAGTTGATTTTTTAGTTACCCTTCAGAGGGGGAAGGAAAACTTTCCTCTTGGCCCCTACAGTTTTGGTGATGTGAGTCGAATAAACAAAACTCTCTCTTCTGTAAGCTGCAGTCGAGGGAACCTAGAACTTAGCGAACTGGCAGAAGTATAAGAATTTGTTATCAGTCAGATTTCTGGTTGTCTGTCTTTGGAATCCCATCAACTGAATGGTGAAATCACGGTTTGTCTCTTTTTTTTTTCTTTTTCACATTTAATATTAATGGGAGAAAAGCATTTATTTAGACTAGTCTTAGGTATAGCAACTATGATGTATTTTTTTATCTGAATATTCATATTGTCTGATCCTTTTCTTACCAGAGAGTCTTTATTATTTTCCTTGTCTTTCTGTCTCATTTGTCATGAAGATTCCTTCTCATCTTCTTTTATGTTCTTGAGAGCTTGACTGTGACCAAGTGAGAGTAAACTCTCTTGGTATCCACCATCGGGGTGAGAATATGATTTTTTGGATAATTTCCGGTGGCCAATGTGAAATATCTGGGAACCCTGAGTCACGTAAGATATTAAAAGGCACACACTTTTTTCTCTTAGTTTTCTATGTGTGAAACTCTCAAGGGAGTTTGTCTTAATAAGAGCTCCCACCTATTAGGGGCTTTTGTTGTTTCAACCTTTGTTGCCCAGTTAGCCTAAGAAAGTTTAGACCCAGGAGGACCTACTCAGTGTCATAAATTAATAAGTCTGTGACTGGCAGCCCCCAACAAATATGTGAGATAGTGGAGACAGCATATGCACAAACACTGTCCTTATCTGTCCATGGCAACAAGAGTCTTTTGTTATCTTAGCCTATTCCTGGGAGTGAATTTGTGAGGAATCATGAGGGGATACCTTTTATGTGCCCATTTTTTAAATGCCCCTTACATCCATGGTGTATGCTAAACCTGCAATGTTACCCCTGGGACTTTCTGTGAAAAAGGCTTATTGATTTGAGTCACTTATGGAATAAGTAAATTGGTTATATTTAAAAGAAAACTTTTTTAGAGGGCTCTCAAACAACTACTTATTTGTTTCTATAAAAAGTACAACAAAGGTTTTCTTCTAGGGTTTTTATGGTTTTAGGTCTTATGTTTAAGTCTTTAATCCATCCTGAGTTAATTTTTGTATAAGGTGTAAGGAAGGAGTCCAGTTTCAGTTTTCTGCATATGGCTAGCCAGTTTTCCCAACACCATTTATTAAATAGGGAATCCTTTGCCCATTGCTTCTTTTTGTCAGGTTTGTCAAAGACCATATGGTTGTAGATGTGTGGCATTATTTCTGAGTCCTCTGTGCTCTTCCACTGGTCTATATATCTGTTTTGGTACCAGTACCATGCTGTTTTGGTTACTGTAGCCTTGTAGTATAGTTTGAAGTCAGGTAGTGTGATGCCTACAGCTTTATTCTTTTTGCTTAGGATTATTTTGGCTATACGAGCTCTTTTTTGGTTCCATATGAAATTTAAAGTAGTTTTTTTCTAATTCTGTGAAGAAAGCCAATGGTAGCTTGATGGCAATAGCACTGAATCTATAAATTACTTTGGGCAGTACGGTCATTTTGATGATATCAATTCTTCTTATCCATAAGCATGGAATGTTTTTCCATTTGTTTGTGTCCTCTCTTATTTCCTTGAGCAGTGGTTTGTAGTTCACCTTGAAGAGGTTGTTCACATCCTTTGTAAGTTGTAAGTTGTATTTCTAGGTATTTTATTTTCTTTGTAGCAATTGTGAATGGGAGTTCATTCATTATTTGGCTGTCTATTATTGGTGTATAGGAATGTTTGTGATTTTTGCACATTGATTTTGTATTCTGAGACTTTGCTGAAGTTGCTTATTAGCTTAAGGAGATTTTAGGCTGAGACGATGGAGTTTTCTAAATATACAATCATGTCATCTGCAAACAGGGACAATTTGACTTCCTCTCTTCCTATTTGAGTACCCTTTATTTCTTCCTCTTGCCTAATTGCCCTGGCCAGAACTTCCAATACTACATTGAATAGGAGTGGTGAGAGAAGGCATCCTTTTCTTGTGCCAGTTTTCAAAGGTAATGCTTCCAGCTTTTCCCCATTCAGTATGACCCAGCAATCCCATTACTGGGTATACACCCAAAGGATTATAAATCACTCTACTATAAAGACACATGCACATATATGTTTATTGCAGCACTGTTCACAAAAGCAAAGACTTGGAACCAACCCAAATGCCCATCAATGGATAAAGAAAATGTGGCACATATACACCATGGAATACTATGCAGCCATAAAAAAGGATGAGTTCATATCCTTTGCAGGGATATGGATGAAGCTGGAAACCATCATTCTCAGCAAACTAACGTAGGAACAGAAAATCAAACACCGCATGTTCTCACTCATAAGTGGGAGTTGAACAATGAGAACACATGGACACATGGTGGGAAATATCACACACCGGGACCTGTCAGGGGGCAGGGGGCTAGGGGAAGGATAGCATTAGGAAAAATACCTAATGCAGGTGATGGGTTGATGGGTGCAGCAAACCACCATGGCATGTGTATACCTGTGTAACAAACCTACACATTCTGCACATGTATCACAGAACTTAAACTATATTTAAAAAGTACAGCAAAAATATAGCATGAAAAAATCTCTTGGAAGATTTTTTTTAAAGGCAGAAATCAAATTTTAAGAAAATACCCCAAAAATATAGCCTTAAAAAATTTCTTGGGAGGTATTTTTTTTAAGTCAGAAATCAGATGTTAAACAAAGGATTTAAAGTTAAAATCCTTTGTATACTCAAACTGCCTGCTTGTATACCCTGCAAGATTTGGCAAAAAAGGCACTCTACCCTGAAGTCTAGTGGCTAGGGTTCCATACATTCACTGACACACCATGGCACAAGCTCAATTTCCATCAGAGAACCAATCACTTGAAGATGTCATACTTTACCTTGACAAAAAAAGAAACATTTATAAGAATGAGTTTGAATTATTTGTTTTGAGTTTATATTTGTGCGATTCGACTTTTGAGGGCATCCATTTATTATTGATCTTTCTCCCTTTCATAAGCAGCCATTCTTTTCCTCTTCATTGCTAAGTTTCTTTTTCTTTTAGCTGCCTTTGGGAGTGGCTTTGGATCTTGTGAGGACTGCTTCTTTGCATCACTTTGGAGATGCTCACAAGACCTTGGTTAAATATTAAAAGGCTTATTGGTTTCCATTCTGAGT
This sequence comes from Gorilla gorilla gorilla, assembly GCF_029281585.2. Lineage (NCBI taxonomy): Eukaryota > Metazoa > Chordata > Mammalia > Primates > Hominidae > Gorilla > Gorilla gorilla. The sequence continues at coordinate 89,546,336 of NC_073234.2, forward strand.
TACTTGGTAAATATCTTTAGTTTAAAAGAAAGGAGAAAAGGAGGAAAAAAAGGTTAAAATGCAGGAATATTGGCTGTGTGCCCTGGCTGAAGCCTGATAATAAGAAATTTGAAAAAAAAAAGATTTTTTAAAGAGGTTTATGGTCAGAAATTGGCTTAAATAAAAGCTGATATTCAGGCTATCTATCTATCTATCTATATATATATATATATACATATATACACATTTTTAGAGATGTTTCTGCCTTTTTTGGATCCTGTTTCTCCTCTGGGGACTCTTTTTAGTCAACTGAAACACTTTTTATAAAAAATTATATGTTTGGTCTCTGCTTTCTTTCTTATTGGCAAAATTTTTACTGAGAAAAACATAACATTTTATTGATCTTTTTGGGAAGATTAAAATCTCCCCAAACTGATTCCTTTAAGACTTGTTGTTGCATCTGCTTCTACTCCTCGTTTTGTCCACCTTCATAGTTCCATCCAGTTGTCTTTAATCATTGATATGTTTTCCTTCAAGCCTCTACCTCCTCCCTTTGATGAGCAGTGAATGGAGAATTACTTACACACACAAACACACACACACACACACACTTCTGGTTATCACATGAAGGGTTCTAGAGAATCACTTCTAGTGATTCTGAGTCTCCTTAAGGAATATACCCAAGGCACCACTGGCTCCTTTCGGGGTCAACCGTCTTTCAAGTGGAGCCCCAAGAGTCATGAGGGACTTCAGCCCTATTTGTTAATGGACTCTGCCCTGAATTCAGTAATCCAGTTAATAAATAAATTAAAAAGCCACCTACTGAAATAAACTTGTTTCCAAAGTACAACATTCTGACATTTAGATCTAAATTCTGTGTCTTTGAGATTTAAATGGATATTAATGTTCTACTTTTTTATGTAAGAATCGTCCCTTTAAAAGTATAAATTTATGATCGCCTAGCTAACAATTGTTTGGGGCAATGGAACAGGTAATAAGAAGATTGATGGTCTGAATGGAAAAGACAAACTATAAGCCAGCAAATGAAGAATCTTACTGAAAGTTATAAGATCTGCTCCTGTTCATGTCTGTATGTCTATATGTGTCATGTGTGTGTGATATTTCTATGTGATCTGAGATAATATTTGATAAATAAAGCTAGTTTTAAAATTGTTGGCAAAATAAAATAGAAATGTCTTCAGAATTTAATTTAGACATTTTTGCCTAAGTCTATTGGTCAGGCAAATTTATCTTCCCTATGCTAGATGTTAAGGTCATAAAACTGTTGCTCCTGTGATATTTTATACTTGCTTGATTTTTCCATATGCTAAAACTGCAAAAATTGTTTGTTGGGCTTACCCAAATTACACATCAATGATAGAAAACTAGACTTACAAAATTGCTAACTTAACATCAAGCAGAACTAGAATTAACTACATGGGACTAAACTGATGAAGGACTCAAATTACTTTTTTTACTTTTTAAATTTGAAACATTGCTGATTATTTTTGTTTCTCAGAACCAATTTTTCAAGCTACTTATAGCTTGTAGCAATTAGGTAACATGCAAAATGGAAATATTTACTTTTCTCTCTATTGGATCCCTCCAGAATTCAAAACTATTCATGATTATTCTTATTTTATAGCAATACAGTTGTTTGCATAAGTTTAATAAGAATCTGTTTTCTTTTGCAACAGGACACAATTAGAGGCACTGGTTATTTTACTAAGAATCTGAGTGGTGTATCAGTCTGTTCTTGCATTGCTATAAAGAAATACCTGAGACTAGGTAATTTATAAGAGAAAGAGGTTTAATTGGCACATGGTTCTTAGGTTATGTAGGAAGCATGATGCTGACAACTGCTTGGCTTCTGGGGAGGCCTCGGGATACTTACAATCATGGCAGAGGGCAAAGGGAGAGCAGGCACTTTATATGGCTAGAGCAGGAGCAAGAGAGTAGGGGTGAGGGGGAGGTGTTACCTACTTTTCAATGAGCAGACCTCACGAGAACTCACTCACTACAAGGAGGACAGTACCAAGAGGGATGGTACTAAACCATTCATGAAAAACTCACCCTCACGATCCAATCACCACCTCCCACCAGGCCCTACATCCAACATTGGGGATTACATTTCAATATGAGATTTGGGCAGGGACACATATTCAAACTATATCAACTGGAATGTTATAATTTCAAATATGGCCAGACTGCTTTGAGAGACTGAGGTTTACTTTTCTGGGGCCAATTAAAAATCCCAAGAAAAAACTTGACTGGTACCTTGCATGTCTATTTTTTACAGAGTTCTTGACCTTGCTTTAAGTAAAGAACAGCACTTTCTGACCGGCTGAAATATTTTGGGATCTTAAACAGGGTGATACTCACTTGATTCACACAGGAATAACAGACACAGGCTTTAGTCTCAGGAGGCTTTTAAGAAGTTCAATCTGAGATTCCTTATTTTTAAAGTTCCAGAAAAAAGGATTTAAAACTGCCTAAATGATAAATTACTATTCTTACTGCACTTTATGCAAATAATCAGGCCAAGTATAATAGGACTACAGCTTATTTTACAAATAAATTGTTCTTACTATGATTTTGGCTTAAATAGAAGAATGGAAAAACAAAAAGTTGTGTGTCAGAAGAAAACCATAGTGCACCTGCTATTAGATTCAAGCCTTGTGAATTGTTTTTGATTTTTATTATTAGACTAAAATTTGAACTGAATCCAGAATTCTTTCATGGCTGAAAGTCTCCAAACTAACATTTCCACATTTTTCTCCAATTTTTCTGGCTTGGACTCACTGATATTGAAACTACCTTCTTCCCAAGACCCTACAAGATAAAGCTCATGTATAAACAACCTTATGACATGCAAAGTATAAACCAGAAAAACTTTTCAGGTTGCTACTGCCTGCCTGATGCAACTGGAGATGCTTCAAACAGAAATCTAAGAATCTTCTCAACTGACTGCCCTCCAGACTCTAAACAAATTAGTTTATAGACTACTTCAGTTAGTAATTTTTATTTTTCTTTTATTTCCATAGAAATACCTCTTATTTAAGACTTGTTTGTGTGAATCTTATATAGAGGGGTAACTTTGAAAGTCCATTTGCAATGCCATCTCTTTAAATGTGATACAACTGTTTATTTGGACAGGCTTATTCTCACAAAAGGGAGATTGATTTAATACATTTCTTTGCCACTTAGTTATTAACTTGATTTTTCTCTTCATAGTCACCAACTCAGCTTTTAGTGAATAAAACTGCTAAACAAATTTCAAACAGGGCAATGATGGGGCTCAGAAAATGATACCCCAAAGACTGGTGCATTGGCAAACTTTTTCATTCTCATTACATTAAATTTTGCTAAAATGTTATAAGGTTTTTGATATTGTTTACTATGTCATGTTTTAGCCTGAGAAATAATTCTTATTTTGCTTCTTTTCTAGTCACTGTGGTTCTTTTCTCTGGGTATGCTGAGGCACAAAAAGTGATACCCTCAAAGACTGGTGCTTTGACATGCTGAGAGACCTGAGAAGCTGTCTCAGAATCAAGGTTTCTCTCACCTTGTTTCTCTCCACGTGCACGGAGGTGGTCTCTCTCTAATTTTCTTATCTGACCAAAAATGCTTTCCAAAAAAAAAAAACCAAAAAATGCAATTGTCTTAAGCCGCCTCATTTACTAACATGAAAAAAACCAACCACCTGAGAAGAGAAGCCACTGGAAGTCACCATGGCCAGACACACTTCTCGTTTATTCTTCTGAAGACAGCTCCAAAAGATTACCTGGGGGACTTTATCTGCATAATAAGACAACTTTTGTTCTTGGACAGCTCCGGCCCTCACTTTCCTTTAATGTCTGTCTGCTGCCTCCTGGGTCATATGCCCTATGAAGAGCATATTTAAGCATTAACCCTCTGGCTTCTCTATGAGCTCATAGTTTGTATGACTGTTGTACACACGTGTGCACATTAATAAATTTTGTACACTGTTTCTTTTATTAATCTGCCTTTTGTCAGTTGATTTTTAGCTAAACTTCATAGAGCAAAGGGAATGTGTTCCCTTTCCCTTACAAGTACTACATCTCCAAAGGTTGGCTATCTTTTTATTGTTGTTATCATGGTAATAATGATATTTTTTAATTTTTTTATGTTTATAGATTTAGAGGTACAAGGGAAGTTGTGTTACATAGGTATATTGCATAATGGTGAAATCTGGACTTTTAGTGAACGCATCACCTGAATCACCTGAATAGTAAACATTGCAGCCAGTAGGTAATATTTCCACCCTCACTCACCTCCCACCGTCCTATTTTTTGGAGTCTCCAGTGTCTATTAATTTACTCTATATGTCTATGTGTACCCATTGTTTAGCTCCCACTTATAAGTAAGAACACAAAGGTTTTCACTTTCCTTTTCTGGGCCATTTAAATAAAGATAATGGCTTTTACTTCCATCTATGTTTCTGTAAAAGAAATAATTTCATTTTTAAGGGCTGAGTGGTAATCCACTGTATACACACACATACATTATATGTATATATATGACATATATGTATATATACATACATATATTATGTATATATGTATATTATATATCAAATATATTATTTATACATTATATACACATAATGGATTTCATACTTTATTTTCATACATAAAAATGAAATATCTTTCATAAGTATGTATATATATAAAAGATATAATCTCATTTTATATATATTTATATATACATATGTGTGTGTATATCTATATATATATGTGTGTATATATATGTCAGTGTTTGTATGCACACACCATATTTTAAAATTCAATTATACATTCCTGGAAACTTAGTTTGATTCCATGACATTTTTATTTTGAATAGTACTGCAATAAACATACAAATGCAGGTGTCTTATTGATATAATTATTTCTTTTCTCTTGGGTAGGAACCAAATAGTTGGAATGTCAGATCAAAAAGTTGCTCTGCTTTTTGTTTGTTGAGAAAACTCCATACTCTTTTCCATAGAGATTGAACTAATTTCCATCCCCACCAACAGTACCTAAGCATTCAATTTTCTTCATATCACTGATAACATCTGTTGTTTTCTGACATTTTAGTAATAGCCATTCTGACTGGTATAAGATGTTATCTTATTGTAGTTTTAATTTGCATTTCTTTGATTAGTAATATTGAGCATTTTTCATGTGTTTGTTGGCCACTTGTATGTTTTAATTTGAAAAATGTCTGTTTGTGTCCTTTGCTTACTTTGTAATGAGGTTATTTGCTTTTCTCTTGTTGAATTGTTTGAGTTCCTTGTAGATTCTTATTCCTAGGTTTTCTTCTTTGATTTTTATAGTTTCAGGTGTTATGTTTAGGTATTTAAACCATCTTGACTTAATTTTTTGTATATGGTAAGAGATATGAGTCCAGTTTCATTCCCAGCACCATTTATTGAGTATGGTGCCTTCTTTCCATTAGTTGTTTTTGCTAACATTGTCAAAGGTCAGTTGATTGTAGGTATATGTATTTATTTTGGGGTTATTTTTTCAGTTCCATGGATCTATGTGTCTATTTTTGTACCAGTACCATGCACCTTTGGTTACTGTAGCCTTGTGGTATAGTTTGAAGTCAAATCATGTGATGCTTCTGCCTTTGTTCTTTTTGCTTAGGATTGCTTTGGCTAGTCACTCTTTTTTGGTTACATATGAATTTTAGGATTATTTTTATCTAATTCTGTGAAAAATGAGGTTGGCTCTTTGATAGGAATTGCATTGAATCTGTAGGTTACTTTGGACATGATAGTCATTTTAACTATATTGATCCTTTCAATCTATGAGCATGGGATGTTTTTCTATTTGTTTGTATCATCTATGATTTATTTCATCAGTGTTTTGTAGTTCTTCTTGTGGAAATCTTTTACTTCCTAGGTTAAATGTATTCCAAATTTTGTGTGTGTGACTATTTTAAATGAGATTGAGTTCTTGATTTGGTTTATCTTGAATGCCATTGGGTGTATGGAAATGTCATTTGTTTGGGTTTTGATTGATTTTGCAACTTAAAACCACATATATGGTGGTGGTCCCATAAAATTATAATGAAGCTGAAAAATTTCTATCAAATAAACATCATAACATAATGCATTACCCAGGTATAGAAGATGCTGGTGTAAAGAAACCTCTTTCACTGCCAGTTGTGTAAAACTATAGCACATACAATTATGCACAGTACATAATATAAATAACAATAAACAGCTATGTTATTTATGTATTTACTATATTATACTTTTAATCTTTTAGAGTATAGTCCTACTTATTTAAAAAAAAATAAAAGTTAGCTGTAAAGCAGCCTCAGGTAGGTCCTTCAGGAGTTACTCCTGAAGAAGGCAGTATTATTGTAGAAGGTAACAGTTCCATATGTGTTATTGCTCCTCAAGACCTTCCAGCAGGACAAGATGTGGAGATGGAAGACAGTGATGTTGATGATTGATATGGTTTGGATTTGTGTCCCTGCTCAAGTCTCAAGACCTTCCAGCAGGACAAGATGTGGAGATGGAAGACAGTGATGTTGACGATTAATATGGTTTGGATCTGTGTCCCTGCTCAAGTCTCATGGGAGTGGTTTCTCATGAATGGTTTAACACCATGACCCTTGGTACTGTCATCATAAATGTGAGTAGTGAGTTATAGTGAGATCTAGTTATTTAAGTATGTGACACTTCCCCTGGCTCTTTCTTGGTCCTACTCCTGCCACGTAAGATGCCTGCTCCCACTTCGACTCCCATCATAAGTAAAACCTCCCTGAGACTGAGGCCTTCCCAGAAGCAGACACTGCCATGCTTCCTGTACAGCCTGCAGAACCATGAGCCAATTAAACCCATTTTATTTATAAATTACCCAGTCTCAGGTATTTCTTTATAATAGTGTGAGAATGGACTAATACAATAATCTTGACCCTGCGTAGACCCAGGCTAATATAGGTGTTTGTGGCTTCATTTTTAACAAAAATATTTAAAAAGAAAAAACAAAAATAAACATTTAAATATAGTAAAAGCTTACAGAATGAGGATATAATGAAAGAAAATATTTTGTACAGCTGTAGTGTGTTTTCATTTCAAGCTGTGTTATTACAAAAGCATCAGAAAGTTTACAAAAACAAAAAGTTTATAGAGTAAAAACGTTACACTAAGTTATTTATTAAGCTAGGTTATTTATTTAGTAAGCTAAGTTAATTTATTGCAGAAAGAAAGGTATTTTTAATGAATTTAATGTAGCCTAAGTGTACAGTGTTTATAAAATCTACAGTAGTGTACAGTGATGTCCTTGGCCTTCACATTCACTCACCACTCACTGAGTCACCCAGAGCAACTTCAGTCATACAAGCTCTATTTATGGTAAGTGCCTTATGATTGTGTAACACTTTTTATTTCTTAGACTATATTTTTACTGTACCTTTTCTATATTTAGATATGTATAGATACACAAATACCTAGCATTGTGTTACAATTGGCTAAAATATTCAGTACAGTAACATGCTGTATGGTTTTATAGCCTTGGAGCAGTAGGTTATATATACCATATAGCCTAAGTGCGTAGTAGGCTTTACCATCTAGGTTTGTGTAAGAATGCTGTATGGTGCTTCCACAATGATGAAATCTCCTAGTGATGCATTTCTCATTCCTCACTATGCATGCATGACTATATTAACAAATATCTTGCTCTCTATGACTTGCTGTATATGCAATGTCTTTCTGTGTTACCCATTTATTCTTTTTACCATTTGATGCATTTTTGAGAACACATGACGCTTCAGGTAGGATGACTGATGAGGATGACACAGAGGTGATAGCAAATATGAACCATGTGCTACTGCTTTTTGTTTATTCCCTTATTTTCTGCTCAAGTCTTTTCTGAGAGTAGCAGAGATAATAAATATTAAGAACAGGAAGAGTAAAGAGAATGGAGTGTAGAATTCTAAATGTCTCAAAAACAGTGTCTCCACAGTAACATATATATTTGTAAAATATTTTTAAAAAGATGTATATGACTGGAAAAAATGGAAGTAAACTATATTTCTTCTATATAGTTTGATTATATATACATGTTTACAAAATAGAATGCAGCAAATAGATGTAAAAAATTATCAAGTAATAAGTACAATCAGTAATAGGCTTTGATTATAAATAACTTAGACAAACATATAAAATTTCATATATGCTAGTACAATAATAATCAGTGAGTAAAGAAATTGATTCAAATATTATATTTACAATTGACAATCTAAATACATCAAATGCCCTACTACAAACTCTTTCAGAATAACAAAAATACAAACCAAACCAGAACAAAACAATCCAGAGATGACTACCTTAATAAAAGGTAAAAGCACATTCTGTTACTGGATAGAAAGATTAAGTAATTCAAAACGTCATTTTTTCTAAATTAATATTTTATGTAATACTACTTTATCTGTATGAAGTAAGAAAACTGTTCTTTAAGTTGAAATGAAAAATGCAATATCTAAGAAAAATTGGAAATTATCTGTCAAACAGAAGGACTGGGATAATGGCAGAGGAAATAGTACAGCTGGACATCAAATGATAGAGCTCTAGTTAATAAATGGTTGATATAGAGTAGACTGACAAATCAGTGGAGCATAATAGAGAACCTGAAAATCACCTCTCACACATAAATTGCTTTAACCTATGAAAATTAGTTGAAAAACATGTGTAGGTAAACAAATAATGGTGGAGAAATTGGCTAGGCATTTGAGTAAATCTGAATTTCTACTACATGCCCTACTATAAAATTTATTCTAGATGGATATAATTTATACATGTTAAAGTGAATCTAGAAAAAGTACTAGAAGAATATATAATTTTTCTTTATGTCTTCTAATGGAGTAGGCTTTTCTAAGGATGACACAATCTATAAGCCTATAAGCCATAAAAAGGTTTGAAAAGGTTTGCTCATATAAAAATGGGAAAAAAATGCAGAAAAATCTTTCACAAACCCATAAAATAAAAGCAGGCTGAAAATATGTTTTTAATGCATAATAGGCCAAAAATAATAATTTGTGTTATATATAGTCACTTCAACTCAATAGGAAATAGAAATAGCTCATTGAAAAAATAGGCAAGTGGCCTAGGATGCTTTTGGAAAATCTTAGAATATTCATATATAAAATATGCTTACTATTACTTAATTTTAGAAGGTTAATTAAAACAAAAATGAGAAAATATTTTTCAAAAGTGCAACAAAACACTGTGTTGGAGAGGATGGGTAAAATGAGTATTTTTGTTTAATAAGAGCTGTTGATAAGTTTAGTAAAACTAAAATTATTGCATATATAAAAATCTCAAAAGTTTACTAAAACAAAACTGTTATATATTTTGAAGTCTTTAGAATATGACTAGAAGGAGAGTAGTGTCAAAAATAGTGAAAACAAGAATTAAAACGAAGAAAAAATTAAGATAGCACTTGAAGCGGTAAATTTGTTTGAACACTTTTTAATATTGTAATTAAAAATCAAAGCAACAAGAAGAATTTGACAAAGAATGAAAAAAATTAAGTCTGATCTTAACAGACAGTAAAAATTTTTCCTGTTGGCAAGCCATTAAGAAAATGGAATACATATTAGGCTTAAGTTCAAAGCATGAAACAATAGAAAATCTGACCTACTAAGAAAACATCCATTGGAGGAGCAGCAAATAATGAAAGTTAGAAATATTGGCATATGTGATTTTTAATTTTAGGTGTCAACTTGAGTGGGCTAAGGGATGCTCAAATAGCTGGTCAAACATTATTTCTTAGTGTGTCTGTGAGGGTGTTTCTGAAAGAGATTTGCATTTGAATCAATAGACTGAATAAAGAAGATTGCCCTCAGTGATGTGGACAGACATCATCAAAGTCATTGAGGGTCTGGGTAGAACAGAAAGAAAAAGGAAGAGTAAATTCTCTCTCTCTTCTTGACTCACAACATCTATCTTCTCCTGTCAGCAGGCATCACAGCTCCTCTGGCCTTCAGACTGCAAGATTTACACCAGTACCTCTTGCCCCCTGCTCCCTCATTTTGCAGATCTTTGGCCTCTGATGGTTAGTTACATTATTGGCTCCCCAGGTTCTCAATCCTTCAGACTTGGAGTAAATTTCTCATTTGGCTTTCCTGGTTTTCCAACTTACAGATAACATATTACAGCACTTCTCATCCTCCGTAATTGCCTGAGCCAATTCCCATAATAAATCTCTTCATATATTTATATGTAGACGGTCTCCAATTTACAATGGATCAACTTAAAATTTTTCAACTTTATGATGGTTTTATCAGGATGTAACTCCATCATAAGTCAAAAGCTCCTTACAGCTTACAATGGGGTAACAGTTTCTACTGAATGCATATCACTTTCACACCACTGTAAAGTTGAAAAATTGTAAGTTGGACCATCGTAAGTTTGGGACCATCTGCTCTGTTGCCAGCATTAAATGCATTTTTGACTTATAATATTTTTGATTTGTGATGGATTTATCAGAATGAAATCTCAGTGTAAGATGAGGAGCATTTATATATCCCACTGATTCTGTGGAGAACTCTGAATAATACAGGTTTTGGTGCCAAAAATCGTTTTAGAGGAATAGAATTTTAAGTATGAGTTTTCTGAATTGGTTTTGGGGTTTGAAGAACTTCTTCTGTAATGTGATCATTTAAAGATTATAAGTACTCTATTTCCAGTCATAAAGTGAGCCTTGATACTCTATGATATGAACTGTTTATACAGATATCCAAAATATCTGCACTGGACACTACTAAGCAATCACCTAAAGGAAGCAAAGAGCTAAGTAACTCTGAATATGATGCTTCCAAATATTTTTGGTGAAAAATATATAATAACATTGGTTGGTTCTTCTTAATGTTGCTGGGCAAAGTGGTGATGAGAAAGGAGGAGTTTAAGGAATTTGAATTCGCAGCTCAAGGGCCATATAAATGACCTAAGAGCTTCTAGGTGTGCCCTGAGGGACAGCCTTATCTCCTGCTGCCCAGCGCTGCAATTACTGAAAATCAAATGTAGGACCTTAGATTTTCAAGGTCCTTATCCTGACATTGGCTAAATTACAACACAAGTTAAACTTTCAGCCTCACACAATGTCTCTTGTTAAAGTGAGAGCATTGAATGATTGATTGGGAAAGAATGAGATACTGTAAGTTAGGATGAGGATGTGTAGGAAGACCCCGATGAAGCTGGAGACAATGAGCCCTTAAAATCTAATAAGTCTTCTTTGCCACTGGAAGAGGTCTCCCCATACCCAGCAAAAGTGGTCTTCCCAAACCCAGCAGAAGCTGCTTTCCCAACAGTGGCATTGATCTTTCCAACTCCATCTGAAAGAATTAACCCCGCATTGCATGAGAAAAATGGTAACTACCTTTTCAAGAAAGACATACTCATTTCCTCAGGATCCACTTTCCTCCTCTTTCTTCTAGACCTAAATCTCAGCAGGCTCTTAAAGGTGAAGTACAAAGTGTGACCCATGAGGGTGTGGACTATAAATCCAGAAGAACTACTTGAGTTTTCTAATTTACAGAAACAGAAATCCAGATGAACATGTGTGCGATTAATATAAAGGATGTGTGAAAATGGTGAAAGGAACATAAAGTTGGATCTGGATAAATTTATTCATAAGGGCCTATTAAGCAGAAGTTCTGCATTTCATTCTTCAGCTCGTGGAGTTAGAAAAGGCTCTAACAGTTTGGTTGAGTGAAACATGGATCAAAAGGTAGCCTACAACGAGTGAATTAGAAATGCCTTATCTTCCTTAGTTTAATGTAGAGGAAGAGATTCAAAGGCTTAGGGAGATGTTAGTATTAGAGTAAATTTGCCATTTAAGACCTTCTTGACTCATCCACACTGGGAGAGTCAAGAAGACATATCTTTCAACAAAACTTCAACATATAAATTTGTGAGGGGAGTCCCAACATCCTCGAAGAGCTCAGTAGTTACTTTTCTCTGTAGGGCAGACCTAACAGTGGGAACCTCCACCACTCAATTGGAAATCCTATTGATAGCATAGTAATGGTAGTAGTAACTGGATCACAGGGTGGCAGAGACCAAGTGACAGCACTCAACCACCAAAAGCAAAGTGGGCATAATTACCAAAATGGACAAGAGAGTCAAAGGAGCAATCAGAATAGTATGTCTTGCCCAGATCTATGGTGTTAGCAAGTCAATCATGATGTTCTCAGATATAAAATAAATAGGAAGTCTACTAAATCTTACTTGATCTGTATAAGCAGTAAAGTTACAGGTCCAATGAACAGAAATTTGATTCAACTCATTAAAATATAGAGTCAAGGTCCCTTGAACAGTTCCCAGATTTCAGCCAGTTTGCATACCCAGGACTCCATGAATGCAAGGGAGGCCAGTTATGCCTCAAGGAAAAACATCAGTACAACACTGAAAATTTATACTGCTAATATTTCCACCAGTCTACTCCAGACAGAACAATGTCCTTTTACCAGGTTAACTGTGCACTAAAAAGAAAAGAAAATATTAAGACTTTTTTGAGACTACTGGATATTGGATCAGTTTCAAGAGACTCAAAACATCAGTGTGGCCTTCTATTTAGACTAAGGGCTTATGAAAATTAGGTAATCAATGACTAATTAGTAATTAGTAATTACTAATTACTGCTCATGTTCAACTCACAGTGGGCCCAGTGGTTCTCCAAACCCAAACTGTGGTTATTTTTCCTAGTTTCAGAATGAATCATTAAAATATAAGTACTTAGCAGCTGGCAGAATTCCCATATTTTTCTCCAACCTGGAGCAAGAGTTAATATGGTAGAAAAGGCCAAATGGAAGTCAATAAAACTGCCTCTACCTACAAAAATAGTAAATCAAAAGTAATACCAAAGTCCTGGAGAAATTATGGAGATGTGTTCCACCATAAAGAACTTAGATGCAGGGACAGTAATTTCCAATACATTCCCATTCAATTCTATTTGACTTGTGCAGAAGACAGATGGAGAATGACAGTAGGTTATTGTAAGCTTAACCAAGTAGTGACTACAACTGCAGCTGCTATAACAGATGTGGTTCCATTGCTTGAGTAAATTAACATCTCCCCTGGTACCTGTTATGCAGTTACTAACCTGCCGAATGTGGTTTTTTTTTTCTATAATTGTCCATAAAGCCCACCAAAAGCAGTTTTCTTTCAGCTGGCCAGGTCAGCAATATATCTTCACTGTCTCACCTCAAGGGTGTATTAACTCTCCATCCCTGTGTCATAATTCAGTTCACAGGGATCTTGATTGCCTTTCTCTTCCACAAGATATCACACTGGTCTATTGCATTGATAACATTATACTGATTGGACCTCATGCATAAGAAGTAGCAACTACTCTAGATTTATTGGGAAGACATGTGTGTGCCCAAGGATGATATATAAATCCTACTAACATTCTGGGCCTTCTCCATCAGTGATATTTCTATGGGCCCAGTGGTATGGTGCACCTTGATGTATCCCCTCTATGGTGAAGAACAAGTTGCATTGGGGCCATTCTACAATCAAGAAAAAGCCCCAGTGCCCAGTGGGCCTATTTGGGTTTTGGAGGCAACATATTCCTCATTAAGTACGTTACTGTGGTCCATTGATGGAATGATAGTTTTGAGCAAAAGCCAGAACAAGAAAAGGGTCTGCAACAAGTCCAGGATGTTGTGCAAACTGCTCTCCCCTTGGGCCATAAGAACCAGCAGATCCAATGGTGCTTGACATCAGTGGTGTTTGAAGTATCAGTGGCAAGCAGGGATTCTGTTTGGAGTTTTTGGTAGGTCCTCATAGGTGAATTGTAGTACACCTTTTGGGATTCTGGGGCAAAGCCTTGCCATTATTCATAGATAACTACCTTCCTTTAAAAAACAGATCTCGGCCTGCTACTGGGCTTTAACAGAGACTGAATGCTTGACCATATGCCACCAAGTTACCATAAGACCTGAGCTGCTAATTATAAACACAGTGTTATCTGAATCAATGAGCCATAAAATTGGGTGTGTACGGTAGCATTGCTTCATAAAATAAGAGTTGTATATATGTGATTGGGCTGAGCAGGACCTGAAGGCACAAGTAACTTACATGAAGAAGTGGTCCAAATCTCCATGATCCTCACTCCTACAACACTGCCTTTTCTCTCCCAGCCTGTACCTACAGCCTAATGGGGAGTTCCTTATGATACTTAGAGGAAGAGAAGATTCAGGCCTGGTTAATAGATGGCTCTGCATGATATGCAGGCACTACCCAAAGTGAACAGCTGTAGCACTACAGCCCCTTTCTGGGACATTCCTAAATGACGATGGTGAAAGGAAATATTCCCAGTGGGCAGAACTTTGGTCAGTGCACATGGCTGTGCACTTTGCTTGGAAGGAGAAATTACCAGATATGAAATTTTATACTGATTCATGGTCTGTAGCCTATTTTTTCACTGAATAGTGGGGATTTTGGAAGGAATATGAATGAAAAATTGGTTACAAAGAAATCTGGGAAAAACATGTGGATAGACCTCTCTAATGGGAAAACAACATGAAGATATTTGTGTCCTATATTAATGGTCAAAGGGTGACTTCAGCAGACGTCAATTTTAATAATCAAGTGGACAGGATGACTCATTTATTGGACACCAGTCAGAATCTTTCTCCAGTCACCCCTGTCATCACCCAATGAGCTTATGAACAATGGGCTATAATGGCAGGGATGGAAGCTAAGCAGGAGCTATGCGACATAGATTTCCACTCACAGAAGCCAGCCTAGTTACAACCACCTCTGATTTCCCAATCTCCCAGCAGCAGAGACCAAGATGTAACTCCTGATAACGCATCATTCCTTGGGGTGACCAACCAGCTACCTGGTGGCCGATATAGAGGATCACTTCTATCATGGAAGGGGTAACATTTTGTCCTTACTACAATAGGCACTTACTCTGAATATGGATTTGCCTTCTCTACACCAATGCTTCTGCCAAAATATATATGGATTTACAAAATTCTTTGCCAACTTATATGGCTTGGATATTTCTCCCCTCCAAATCTCATGTTGAAATGTGATCCTCATTGTTGAAGATGGGCCTAGTGGGAGGTGACTGGGTCATGGGAGTGGACTTCCCATAAATGGCTTGGTGCCATCCTTGTAATGAGTGAGTTCTCACTCTATTAGTTCACAAGAGAACTAGTGGTTAAAAGAAGCCCAGCATCTCCTCTCCTCTCTTTTGTTCCCTCTCTCACTGTGTGATGTGCCTGTTCCCCCTTCACCTTCTGCTATGCGTAAAAGCTTCCTGAGGCCTCACAGGAAGCCAAGCAGTTGCTGTTTCCATGCTTGTACAGCTTGTACAACCGTGGCCCAAATAGATCTCTTTTCTTAATAAATTACCCAGTCTCAGGTATTCCTTTATGGCTATGCAAATTCAACTAATGCACCAACCATCATAGTATTCCACACACCATTGCTTCTGACAAATAAACTCACTGAGCAGCCAAATAAGTGTGTCAATAGGCGCATATTCATGCAATTCACCAATCTTACCGTGTTCCCCAACACGCTAAAGGAGCTGGCTTGATGGAATGGTGGAATGGCCTTTTGAAGACTCATTTACAGTTCTAGGCAGATGGCAGTACCTTGCAGGGCTTGGGTAATGTGCTCCAGAAGGCTGTATATGTTCTTAACTAAAGTACAACATATGGTACTGTTTCTCCAAAAGACAGGATTTATGGTTCTGGAATCAAGGGATAGAAATGGGAGTGGCACCACTCATCATTATACCTATTCATCCACTAGCAAAATGTTTGCTTCTTGTTCTTGCAACTTTATGCTCTTCTGGCCTAGAGGCCTTAGTTCCAGAGGAAGAAATGCTTTCACTAGAAGGTACAATAATGATTTTATTAAACTGGAAGTTAGACTGCCACCCAGCCACTTTGGGCTTCTCATACCTCTGAGTTAACAGTCTTAGAAGGGAATAACAATGTTGGCTGGGGTGACTAATCCTACTACCAAGGGGAAATTTTACTACTATGCCACAGTAAAGGTGAGTAAGAGTATGTCTGGAATACAGGAGGTATGTGAGGGCATATCGTATCTTAATATGGTCACATAACGCATAAAGATGTTTCACTGAATGACAGATCACCATCCCCAAAGTTTATAATATTATATTTTACTATGCCTTTTCTATGTTTAGATACACAAATACCATTGTGTTGCAATTGTCTACAGTATTCAGAACAGTAACATATTGTTCAGGTTTATAGCCTAGGAGCAACAGACTATACCATACAGCTTAGGTGTGCAGTAGGCTATGCCATTTAGGTTTTCATAAATACATTATATAATGTTTGCACAATGGCAAAATTGCCTAACAACAAATTTCTCTGAATGTATCCCTGTCATTAAGCAGCACATGATTATATTACCATGTGCTGTGATTAAGTTCAATGGAAAATTACAACACAACCCAGACATAACTACAAATGGCCTTGACCCTTCGGAAATGAAGGTTTGTCTCACCCTGTCACATCAAGAACCACAACCAGTTGAGGTTTTAGCTGAAGGCAAAGCGATATAAAATGGGTAGTAGAAATTAATTATAAATACCACTTAAACCACATAACCCATTATAGAAACTAGCAGTGTAGTTGTCATTGGTACGGTTGACCTTTGAACAATATGGATTTGAGTGCTTTGGATCTACTTGTACAAATTTTTTTCAATAAATACATTAGAAAACCTTTTTGGAGACGGGTTAAATTTTGAAAAAAAACTGATCCACATAGCCCAGAAATATTTAAAAATTTGAAAAATTAGGTATGCTGTGAATGCAAAAATATATATACATACTAGTCAATTTTATCATTTAATACCATGAAATATACACAAATCTATTGAAGAGAATTAAACTTTATCAAAATGTAAAACTTTATCAAAATGTACACAATCACAGATATTATTCATAGATCATACATGGGGCCATTGCAGTCAAGAGAAATGTAAACAAATAAATTTGTAGTATTAAATCATAACAGCATAAAATTAACTGTAGTAATACTGTACTACAGTAATAATTTCGTAGCCACCTCCTGTTGATATTGCAGTGAACTGAAGTATTCTGAGTATCCATTTAAAACACCTGTGATGCTAATCATCTCCAATTTGCAGTTTGTCTCTTCAATAAATTGCCTATCACAGTAAAAAGTGATCTCTTGCAGTTCTTACATATGTTTCACCATGTTTGGAGCAATACTGTAAACCATGAATAACACCATGGGACCAATAGGGAGTGCCATAAATGATGCTGAAAGTGCTCTCAGGAAGCAGAAAAAAAAATTATGACATTACAAGACAAAGTTGAATTGCTTGATATGTACCAAAGAGTGAGGTCTGCAGGTGTGGTTTGCCACCATTTCAAGATAAATGAATTCGGGATAACGACCATTGTAAAAAAAAGAAAAGGAAATTTGTGAAGTCATCAATGCGGTCACACCAGCAGGTGCAAAAAAGCTTTTGTAAACTACATTTGTATCACATATTGAAAATGCAGCTTTTATATGGGTGCAGAATTCCTATAAGAAAGGCACACCAGTAGACTATAATATCATTCAAGAAAAAATGAAGTTATTATATGACAACTAAAGCAAAAGGAAGATGAAGAATCTAAAGTTGGATAATTTAATGCCAGAAAAGGATGGTTTGATCATTTTAGTGAGATGTTTTGGCTTAAAAAATGTCAAGGTAACAGGAAAAGCAGCTTCTGCCTACCAAGAGGCAGCAGACAAGCTCCCAGACTCTGTTAAGAAAATTATTGAGGAGAAATGATATCTGCCTAAACAGATTTTTAATGCAGATGAAAATGTCCTCTTCTTAAAATTATGCCACAAAAGACATTTGATATTAAGGAAAAGAAGTGAGTACCAGAATTTAAGGCAGGAAAGGATAGGCTAACTCTACTGTTTGTGAAAATGTAGTCAGCTTGATGATCAGGATTGCCTTTTTATAAAGTTGCTAACCCCTGACCCTTGAAGGGAAAAATTAAACATCAGCTGCAAGTCTTTTGGATATGCTACAACAGCTCCTAGGCAATGAAAACCCTTCTTCTGGATTATTTCCACTGATGATTTGTTCCTAAAGTTAGGAAATATCTTTCCAGTGTGGTACTATCTTTTAAAGTTATTTTGATATTGGACAATGCCCCTGGCCACCCAGACCCCAGAAGTTCAATAGTGAAGGTGTCAAAACATTCTACTTGCCCCAAACACAACATCTCTAATTTAGCCTCTAGAACAGAGGGTCATAGGACCCCTGATGCTCATTACACGTGGTTCTCTATGAGAAGAATTGTCAATGCTGTGGAAGAGAAGCCTGATACAGAGAGAATATCATGAAAGTTTGTAAGGATTATTGAAAATACCATTGTTAATACTTAAAAAAGCTGTGAAAGCCAGCAGGCTTTCAATGCAATACTGGTGAAGAAAACTGTCCAGATGTCATGCATAACTTCATGGGATTAATGATACAGCCAGTCAAGGAAATCATGAAAGAGACTGTGGATATGGAAAAGAAGGTGAGGGTTAGGATGCTGAAGGGCTTCAAGATATGAATCTTGCAAAAATTTAAGAGCTAATAGATACCACGACAGAGGAATTTATAGAAGATGATTTGATAAATATGAATGCTTCAAAAACAGTGCCAGAACACAAACTGACTTTAGACAATCTGGCAGAAAGATTCTAATTATACAAGACTGCTTTTGATTTCTTTCATGACATGGACCCTCCTATGATATGGGCACTGAAACTAAAATAATAAGTTGAAGAGGGCTTGGTATCACATAACAACATTTTTAGAGAAATGAAAAAACCAAGAAAGTCAGACAGCAAATACAAGGTATTTCTGTAAATTTACACTGAGCGTGCCTGCCTCTTCTTCCTCCCTTTCCACCTCCTTCACCTCTTCTGCTTTTGCCATTGCTAAAACAAGAACTCCTAATTTTTCTCCTCCTCCTCAGCATACTCAACGTGAAGACAATGAGGATAAAGACCTTTCTGATGATAACACCTCCACTTAATAAATAGTAAATATATTTTCTCTTATGATTTTCTAGCCTGATTTATTGTAAGAACATATAACCCACAAAATATATGTTTATTGGTTGCGTCATTGGTAAGGTTTCTGGACAACAGTAGACTATTAATATTTAGGTCTTTTGGGAGTCAAAAGTTGTATGCAGGTTTTCAAGTGCACTAACCCCTCTGTTGCTCAAAGCTCAACTGTATTTCCTCTTTATTTTGTTATTAATATATTTGTGTGTATATATACACATATTAAGCACATATATTGGTTTTCTTATCTTTCTTAATCCCTTATGATGTAACATAAAATGTATTGACTTTATGTCAGTATTTAGGTATTGTTAATTTTACATCATAGTATTTAAACTAGGGTACATCAGATAAGAATAAATATTACTCAAGAACTTTTATCTCCACTTCTGAGTTTTCAGCTGTAGGCAAGCAGAATATTTGTATCATGTAGATGGAATTATAACCTTGTTATTGTCTTTATTTGGAGATTAAGGATGGTTTAAGGGTATGCTCATGGGTGCCAAATTGACAAGAATTGGACTTATGATGGTTAATTTTATGGGTCAATTTGAGTGGACTAACGGATACCAGATCGTTGGTAAAACACTATTTCTGGGTGTGCTTGTGAAGGTGTTTCTGGAAGAGATTAGAATTTGAAACAGTAGCCTGAGTAAAGAAGATCTTCCCTCACTAATGTGGGCTGGCATAATCTAATCCATTGAGGGCTTGAACGAAACAAAAAAGCAGAAAGGTGAATTTTCTTTTTCTCTTTCTTCTTGAGCCAGGACATTCATATTCTGCTTGTGGACATTAGAGCTTTTGTTTTGGAGACTTTAGACTCTGGGATGTATACCAATTATTCCATCAGTTCTCAGCCTGTGAACTCAGACTGAATTCCACCACTGGTTTCCTGGTTCTCCGGCTTGCAGATGGCATATCTTGGGACTTCTTGGCCACCATAATTATGTGAGCCAATTCTCATAATCATATCCTCATATATCCATAGATATCCAAGTGGTTCTGTTTCTCTGTGGAACTCTGACTAATATAGAATAATATAGATTATAAGTTTCCATGCTACTTAAATAAATTCAAATTTCTTTTTACTATAATGGGGGTTGTTATAAAATATTATAGAAAAATTACTCTAAGGTTACCCGAAGGAATGGATTTGAGATGGAAGAAAGACAGATTTTTCTGTTACAGAGAAAATAAAGAAAGGAAATGGTGTGTTAGCAGCAGTGAGAATAGAAAACAAAGATAAATTCAGATTTATATGAGTTGATATTACTGGGCCTTAGCAAATAATTGAACTGTGGAGTGGGAAAGAGGCAAGGGATTTCTTAAGTATGTTGTGAATATTGAAGCAGTCACAGAGATAGAAAATTCAAGATAGAAACCAGTATGGCAGAGAAAGGTTGGAGCTGCAGAAATTACATAATCACATATGGGCACAATGATGCTGAGCTTTTTGTGGACTTTCCTGGTACATGTATCCACCAGGCAGATGAAACTAAGAAACTACATCTTGGAAGCAGATTCTGCATTGGTTCAAAAACATATGGTAGCCTTCAACCCATAATAGAATCTGAAATCATCTGAAGGAAATCACGGAAGGAGAGTGTTCAGAGTGAGGTGATGACAGAGGACAGAATCTTAGGTCCTACTAAACACTTAAAAAGTCATATGAATAAAAAGGAGCTGGTGATGGAATAAAAGACTAACAGTAATGGTTAAATGCATTAGTACTGAGTCAGTCACACTTCCTGGATTTGATTTGCATCTTTGTTTCTTATTAACATGACTATCTGGAGGGAAGTTAGTTTTCTTTCTGTAATAAAATATCTAATAGTATTATTCAGGTAGTTAAAGGAGAAATGCATTTGGAGTACTTGATAGAGTATTCTAAAATTATAAGTGCCTAATTATTAGTAAGTATGATGATATTAGGGAAAAAAAGGAGAAAAGATTAGAGAGGCACAAGAGAGTGTAGTGTCAAGGAAATCATGAGAGTGAACTTTTATGAGAATGTACTTTTTTGGCCGGGCGGGATGGCTCAGGCCTGTAATCCCAGCACTTTGGGAGGCCGAGGCGGGCCGATCACAAGGTCAGGAGATCGAGACCGTCTTGGCTAACACAGTGAAACCCCGTCTCTACTAAAAATAAAAAAAAATCAGCCGGGCGTGGTAGCGGGCGCTTGTAGGCCCAGCTACTCAGGAGCCTGAGGCAGGAGAATGGCGTCAACCCGGGAGGCGGAGCTTGCAGTGAGCCGAGATCGTGCCACTGCACTCCAGCCTGGGCGACAAAGCAAGACTGTCTCAAAAAAAAAAAAAAAAAAAAGGAATTTTTCTTTTTCTTATGGATATGAACACCAGACTGAAGGTAGAAAGAAAAAAATCAAGTGCATTTCATTCAGCTTCTGTCTCTTAGGAACAGCCTATCTTTTCACTTCAAAGACAGGTGATTGCAAAGAAAATGAGGCAGCTTCTAATAACAGTGATTATGGCATTATTAGTGACTATGCTTATATAGAATAACATTCTTCCCTTTTGCAGGCATATATTTTTCTACTTTATTCACAATGTAATTTTTTCAACAACCAAGTGGACATTTGTGACTTGTGGGTATTCATCTAGAAAATGTTTAGGAATATTTGTCATAACTCCACATTACAAAATCTTGATTAACATTGGAAATAAAGACATAGTTACAGTTGTTAACAAATTTACCAACAGTAGGTAAATCACACTGGAGGAGATCAACTTTGGGCAAATTAACAACACAAAGGAGATTATTAAACTCTCCTTTGAGAGACAGGTGGGAATATTATCTTGGCAGGTTTGTCACTAGCTATGATGATAATGAAAGCAATTGCTGTACAAAGAAGTTATCCGTATGTTTTAATTGTGAAATATAACAAGTGACACATTCAAAATGGTCACTGACAATCACTGAAGTGCAGAAGTTATGTGTATTATCTCACTTTAGTGAGTTTTTAAGTTTCATGGTAAAAATATATAATTGTAAACATCAGATACAGAAGAGCAAATGCTAAGAGAAGCTGAAAAACTATTGTAATTACTATAATTTATATGTCTGTGGAAAGTTATTTTTTTTTTAATGGAGGGCTCAGTGTTCATTTTAGCAGAGATGCAGCTGAAGAAAAGCCATGGTATTTTAGCATTTAATAGTATTTAGTGTGGATTTAAAACTAAATGATAAACACACATTGCTAAAATGTTTAATTTCAATAAAGTTAAAATTTAATTTTTAGATATACTTCATTACTCAGAAGACAAAACATTAAAAATACTGGGAATCATTCACTGAATTCCACTTCTAGTGGTTTATTCTACAAAAGCAATCAAAATGGATATATCTTTGTGTTTAAAGATGTTCACCATAGCATTGTGTAAAAGCAAACAAAAAACCAAGAGAA
Source organism: Gorilla gorilla gorilla (assembly GCF_029281585.2). NCBI lineage: Eukaryota > Metazoa > Chordata > Mammalia > Primates > Hominidae > Gorilla > Gorilla gorilla. Next base: position 89,568,843 of record NC_073234.2, read on the forward strand.
GTGTTTTTAAAAAATTAGAAACTTTCTGAATGCACAGTTGATATTTATTTATGTCTTATTTATTTAATTAATTTATTTATTTATGAGACAGAATCTTACTCTGTCGCCCAGGCTGGAGTACAGTGACGCAATCTTGGCTCACTGCAACCTCTGCCTCCCAGGTTCTAGTGATTCTTTTACCTCAGCCTCTCAAGCTGTTGGGACTACAGGCATGCACCACCATGCCCGGCTAATATTTGTACTTTTAGTAGAGACGGGGTTTCACCATGTTGGCCAGGCTGGTCTCAAACTCCTAACCTCCAGTGATCACCCGTTTTAGCCTCCCAAAGTGATGGATTACAGGTATGAGCCACTGTGCCCAGCCACAGTTGATAATCTTGAATGTCCATCATGGAAAAAGAGAAAGGTAAGTCTATTTTGTTACGCTCTATATGCTAGAATATTATAAAATAATAAATATTTTAATGAAGTTTAAATAATAAAAAATCTTAACATTAGAATGTTAAACAAAAATGATAAAAAATTATATATACTATAAGCACTGAAATATTTAGATAATAGCTAGGCCCTTACTAAGTGCCAGTGATGTTCTATGTGAATCCCACGTATTAACTTACTTACTATTTACAATAACCCTGTGGATGGGTACCACTAGTATTTTTTTTCCTCACAATGACCCTATGAGTTGCTACTGCTAGTATTGACACTTTTAAAAGAGCAATTTGATGCATAGATTCATGATGCCTCACAACTATTAAGTAGTAGCGTCAGGATTTATAGCTAGACAATCTGTCTCAGAATCTGTTCTGTTAACCACTAAATTACATTAGAAATACCTAGCAAGAAGAAACACTGAAAAGAAATATCCTAGACCTACAGTGTTAATAGCATTTATTCATCTACTTTCAAGGGCTTTGCTACTTCTCTTCTTATCTTCTCTTCCCTTCAGCATGAATCTTTCCATTTCTGCTGAATCATTTTCCACTACCTACCATCTTATATAGAATGATATTGCTTCATTATCTACTAAGTTATAGAACCAAAATATATCAAAAACAATGAAAACTAAACAAAATATTCACTTTGTAATTCTGTCTGTTTTAGCAAAACTTTTGGAAGAGCTGTATATATCTACTCATCTCCCACTTTTCAACCTTTAGAAAAAATTTTATCGAGTTAGTTAAACTAGAACTAGTTTTTCTCATTTTCCTTCCCTGCGTGATTCTGGCTTAATTGGACAATGAGAGGCACTGTCATCAAGATGCAGATGACGGAAATGAAGTCATGTTCTTTTCAGTATAGGAAGGACAGAGGAGGGGACGAGTTGCTACCGTAGCTCACGCATGTTCATCATTTACTGGTGGCTCACCTGGTTGACATGGACAGCAGCTGGGCTCACGGCAACTCCAGCTCCTGCCTCATCTCCTGCTTAAGGGTCACAGACTCCTCAGTCATGTGCATTTTTAACTTGGCAAAGTGCACTCAGTTTATTGACCAAAAATCCCTCCAGTTTTTCTTGCAGTACTACCCTATTGTGAAAGCTGAAGGCTTAGAGGTGAATGGAGACCAATGTCAGTATCATCCTGAATGCATAAGGCTCATTTATCCTTGGAGATTTCAGTTTTTCCTTGTTTCTTCAAGTCACATGCAGGACCAACATCATGTGGAAGCTGCCAAGTCTTGGGGCTTGCACCCTCTGAAGCAATGGCCTGAGCTGTACCTTGGACGCTTTTAGTCACAGCTGGAGTGGCTGAGATGTAGGGCACCCACTCCCTAGGCTGCCCAGAGCAGGGCTTTCCTAGACTTGGTCCACAAAACCATTTTCCCTCCTAGGCCTTGGGCCTGTGATGGGAGGGGCTGCCATGAATGTCTCTGACATGTTCTGGAGACATTTTCCCTATTATCTTGTTGATTAATGTTTGGCTCTTCATTACTATGCAAATTTCTGCAGCTGGCTTGAATTTCACCCCAGAAAGTGAGATTTTCTTTTCTACTGCATTGTCAGGTTGAAAACTTTCCAAGCTTTTATGCTCCATCGCCTCTTGAATGCTTTGCTGCTTAGAAATTTCTTCCACCAGATACCCTAAATCATCTCTCTCAAGTTCAAAGTTCCACAGACCTCTAGGGCAGGGGCAAAATGCCACCAGTCTCTTTGTTAAAGCATAGCAAGAGTCACCTTTGTTCCAATTCCCAACAATTTCCTCATCTCCATCTAAGACCACGTCATACTGGACTTCATTGTCCACACCACTATCAGCATTTTGGTCAAAGCCATTCAGCAAGTCTCTAGGAAGTTCCAAACTTTCCCACCTTTTCCTGTCTTCTTCTGAGTCCTTTAAACTATCCAACCTCTGTCTGTTGCCATTCCCAAAGTTGTTTCCACATTTTCAGGTATCTGTATAGGAGTGCCCCACTCCTGGTACCAATTTACTATATTAGTCCATTCTCACGCTGCTCTAAGGACATACCCAATACTGGCTAATTTATAAAGGAAAGAGGTTTAATTGACTCAGAGTTCAGCATAGATGGAGAGGCCTAAGGAAACTTACGATCATGGAAGAAGGGGAAGCAAACATGTCTTTCTTGACATGATGGCAGCAAGAAGTGCTTAACAAAGGGGAAACGCCATTTATAAAACCATCAGATGTTGTGAGAACTCATTCCCTATCATGAGAACAGCCTGGGGGCAACTGTCCCCATGATTCTATTACCTCCCACTGGGTCCTTCCCATGACATGTGGGGATTATTGGAATTATAATTCAGGATGAGATTTGTGTGGGAACACAACCAAACCATAGCAGTAGCCTAATGAGTTCCTATCACTTTCTAAGGTCAAATCCCTAGAAAAAAGTATTTATTCATGTAATTAGTAATTAGTCCTGATTCTCTGATCAAACGTTGACTGATACAAATCTTGCAAAAAAAATTCTCAAAGCATACATTTGTTTCCTACCAGGCCAATGAAATATTTACAAGTCTTACACATCTCATGCCAATTTTTTCCAGAATTCAGTATATTTAAAACATTTTTTTCTCCTGTTTTCAGCCACAGTTAGGATTTTTCTTGTACCACTGCAAGTTTTCATTATTCTCTTTTGCAGGCTCTTCTTTCTTACCCCGTTTCTAATTGTCAGAGCCGTTTCAAGGCCAAACTCTTATTTTTATCTCTACCACGTGTAAGTGAAATTCACTTCTGTATACTGATGACCCAGATTTATAGTTTCTCCCAGGTCCCTTGGACTCCAGACTTGTGTGACCAGTCCACCTCCCTGATATTTCTATTTCCATGTTGAGTGTCATTCTCAAATACCATGTGTGAAAAATACAGCTATTGACTTCCTCCCTTCTCTGCCTTTTGAAACTATCTGGGCCAAGTCTACTCTTTCTCAGCAAATGGTACAGACTACCCAGTTACTTAAGCCACTCATTTGAAAGCCTTCCTTGATCACTTTGGTGTTTTTATAGATTTTGCTGTAATTTAATTAAATATAGGATGCCTCAGGATGAGAACAGAGTGGGTACCCAAAAAGTAGTTTTTGAAGTAATTAAAACTGCGTAAAACAACACTGAAGTTTATTTTCTAAGATAAAAATTTGGTATATATTTGTAATAAGATAAATTAATACAACAAACATATATCATAATATGACTTTATCTTCTATCTTCTTTAACAACTTTATTAACAATGATCACTTATGACTTGATTATAATAAGTAAAAGAAGACTTAAAACTAACCCTGAATAGTATCTACTGAACATTACATGGTATGTTCTTATTCACATCTACACACATATTTATTTCACATTTGAGCATTGAAGTTGCTAGAACTTTATTTATAAATGTTTGTTTCATCAACGAATCTATAAAGTTGAAATATAAGAATATTAAGAAGTTATGTTTGAAGGTAAAAGAGATAGATTCCTGCCTTATACCTATTGTTTACGTATATATGAGAACATATAAATCACTTTACTTCTCAAAATCAGTTTTCACATCTGTAAAATGAAGAAAGTATTATTTACTCTAGCTAGTTTACCAACTGGTTGTGAAAGTTATGCAAAACTGTATATCTGGCAGTAATTTTAAATGATGGAATCAAGTGTATTGTAATAGTGCTAAATAAAAACTGCAGTTTTACTTTCATTGTTAATTCTTTTAATATTATGTTTTTTATTAATACTTCTTGTTTCCCATGTTAAAAACACTGGTGTCAATTTATGCATATTCCCAGGCAAGCCAAAACGATTTTTCAGCCCTTGCTGTCTTCCTTCCCCTATTTTCCCCCATTCTTAGACCAATAAAAGCATAGGACTTAAAGACAATAGAAGTCTTGACCACTAGGAAATACATAGTGGATATAGTTTCCTGTTGTCTTATTACCAAGGAAAAAATACAATCAAGATCTCAGAACATGGCCTTGAATATATAATATAAAATACATAATGTAATGACCTCCAGTTGAGGCAGGGAGGTATTAAGGGTGCTTATTGAAGACACTTCTCCTCCAGTGAAGTCCCGGTCTTGAGTGACTAACATCTAGATTCAGCTTTTACATGTCTACTTTGATAAACCTATTGCTTAGTCTGGGCATACTTCCTAGTCTCAATGCAACCTGTCTCCCTAATTGTGGGTGAATTTCTCAGCATAAATCCTAGTTCTAGATTTTATGCTCTTATAATATGCTAATAGCTACAACAATAATCATACCAATGAGTATATTTCCTCAGCACCTGCTATGTATGTAGCATTTTATACATACTATTTAATATCATTTTTACAAAATTCTGTGGGGTGGATCTCATTATCATCATTTTAATTTTACGGGAGACGTACTAAGGCAGACCATTTTGTATGGAGTAAGCATAGACATAAAGATATGTGAGAGGTAGAATGTGTACATATGTGTATTTAATATACACAAAACGTATATATTACATATGTAAATATATATGTTATACATATAAATGAAATTTTCTACCGAAATTATTTAATCAATTATTAGAATCACTGAGCTTAAGAAAATTATTTTGTTTTATTGTTGTTTCTCTAATACAGGGAGAGGAAGAACAGAACAAGGACACCATGTTAGATTTATAAAGAAATAATGTCAAAATGGTTAATGTAATTCACCAGTTCAATAAACTGGATTACATTTTAGTAGGACAAAAGATCAATGAAAGCTTATTTATATTCATTGGCTGAAGGCTGAAACAGCAACCAGGTAATGCTTTTCCTATCTTTAGGCTCATTAGCTGTGGCTATTTGTGGGGTATCATAACATCCAGATGTTTCTGGACAGCTCAGCTGATTTTTTTCTCTATGTACAGATTAAATAGTAATGGATAGCAGGTGAAAAAATTCAATCAGTAGTCAAGGTCTGAGATTTATTTTTATGTTGCTATTTTTCGTCTCCATATTTTTCAAAAATGTTGATATCTTCATAAAACAGAACTTGAGACACATTCCACTTCTCTCAAGGATGACTATGGTTCAAGGAATGCCTTGTATTTCTTATTTGCATAATATGCTCTTCCATTCCTCTACAGACATGGTAATGAAGTATTATGCTTCCCCCTCTCTGATTACTCTTTAAGAAAATAAAATAATAAGGACTTGAAACATTATTTTTCACATTAACTTGTTCTTTCTACAATAGTCAGTGTCACTTCCCTGAAGAGAATATTGTTGGTGTTCCACAGAGAATGGGAGTAATATTTATTTAGTAGATAATTGAGTTCTACTATGTTATCTCTTACCTCTTATTTTATCTAGTTGAATAATAGATTCTTATTTTTTCTAATAAAAATATACACACATACATATATATATACACATACATATATATGTTAATAATAGAGAGTTGAAATAGCATTTAGAAGAAAAAAACTGATCTATATGTCCAACAGACAATGATACTACTGTACCATTTTAATGGGTAATCAACAGCATTATTTTCTGTTGGTGGTAGTAATTCATATTACCACCTTCCTCCTTCTTACTATTTAAAGAATAGTTACTGTCATGATAAGCCTTGAAAATAAGGTAAAATGTATTATTAAATACATTTCTTATTGTGTATGTGTGTGTATATGTGTGTACATTTGAAAAAAATGGCATTGCCTATCTTCCTCATATATTTATACTTTAACCAAAATATATACTTGTCTTAATCATCCTCATCATGACACTAAGTGTTGATTAATTGCTTGTTTTTAAATGTCACTTTGACAGCCACTGAACAATGAGAACTGATTGTAAGTAGCTTACCTCCTAGGAGGTTGCAGTCTATGGCACACACTTCTCCCCGGATATATACGTCAAAGAAATATAGGGAGTTAGAATAAAAACATCAAATTATAAATAGCTTGTGAAATATCTCCAGAATAGAGCAGTCAAAGGCACATCCATGTCAGTACATTTTATATTCAGGGATCAACACAAGTATATAATTACGATGAAGATCAAAGAGAGTAACTGCAGAGCCTGATGTCCTGACTAGGTGATGATTTACTAACTTAATTATTTCAGAATCTTCTGTGAAAAATGGGGTAACTGCTCTTTAACAGAAGTTGCTCTCAGGTGTGCCATGGAATATGTGATGACATACACAAATAATTATACCTTATTTATTAAAAAATATATCAGAATACATGATGGAGGGTTCAAGTGAATGCTTTTGGATTCTCTTTGCTTAAATAGAAAATTTGCATGAAATGCCATTGTTTTTCTATGTGTCTCTCAGCTCTGGCAGTCAAGAATCAAACTTGCTGGGCTGAGGAAAACTGAGTTTCTCTAAGATACTTAATGTGAGAAGCATGCAAAAATATATGAATTAAAAAAAACTGGGTTTTTCATCAGCTTCAACCTAGATCTTAGAAACAAAGACTATCAAAGAGTATTAGAAACAAAGAGATTTTAAAAATAAAGAGAACTAGACAAAAATGATTAAATATTTTACCTTTGACTTAAAAAAGTTTTTCTGGTAAGCTTTTATAGGTGTATATAAATATGTGTAAACATCTGCATTCTGCAAACTTTAGCATATTGAACATTATTACTTTCCATATCAAAATTAGCAAGAGTATTTAGGCACATTGGCCAATCATATATTTGTGATGCAAATTAATAAACAGAAAAGGGAGAAAGATTCAAAGTTTTCTCACAAATTACAGTTTCCTCTAGACAAAATTAGTAATTTCTTACAATCTTCATTTCACCCACTAATTCTACTTACACTTCATTAGAGCATGAGATATTATAATTTCCATCTCTTTCTCTATCTGTCTCTCTCTTTCAGCAGATGTTTTGTGAAAATAAGTAGGTTTTATTTCAAATCTGTTATTGTAAAAGAAAAATAAGAATAATAAAAAGATTAGGCCAATGTTCAGTTAAATGAACCTATAACTGTACACAGAACATTGCTATTTCCCATTGGATTGTTATTTTAAATACTAATTGACTTTACCTGTACTATTTCATTTATCACTTCAGCAATGTTTCAGGGAACACTTTTTTAAGAATGATTTTTTTTTAAAGTAAAAGATTTCTTTTCCCAAGTTATTTTGTTTTAAAAAAATTTTATCAGGAATCTAGAGCTGCAGCAATAAATGGATTAAAGTCTAATGAAAATTAATTAAATTAGTGTATTCATGTAAAATGTTTCATTAATTGTCTTAGCATCAGGATAACCAAGAAATAGTGCTGGACAAAGTCTTTATCAGGCCAGCGGGCAATTTTGGCTTAGTTTCTTACTCCTTTTATGGTCTTGAGCTATCTCCATAAATGCATCCTTCCTGGTAACCATAGGAACAGTGTCCACTGTGATTTCTTGAAGTGGAAGAACAGCTAGTGTCTAAAGACATCTACAAGGAAATATATGAACATAATTACACCCTAATTATTATATATGATATCTCACATTGTGTATTAGCTGTTAATGTCCTCTGTGCCTGAATGAAGAATTAGATCTGTGACCTTTCCTCCACAGATGATTCTGATGGATGATATTGAAAGCATATTCTTGAGATTTGGGGGAAAGAAAACTAATGAAGGCAATAAAGTATTTTAATTTTATTCATGATGGAGCTTATGAGTGAAAGCTTTTTAAAAAATCCTATTGTACTTAGGCTGCTTCAAATACATCTGTTGGTGGATGAAAACTCACCTAGTGATTTTTGCATCTGTAAGCTGACATTGCATTTTAGAATGTTTTTTCACTATCCCCGTACCATAAAGAAGAATGTGTACCACCTAAAAAATAATATGCTAGACAATTTAATCAATGTTTTTTTATTGTGAAATGTGACTGTTAATATTAAATTAAATCTTAATAATTCACTACATTTTATTTTATGTATATTTATTCCATACACTAAAATGCTATGTTTTCTTCAAAAAAGATATTAAGTGATCAACTTTCTAGCCTTAAAGAAATGTATATTTCATGAGGTTCATAGTAGCAAATTCTTAGTTACTTCATTATTTAATCAAGTTTTGTGAACTGATGTGAATCATTAAGACATATACCTTTGGCCGGGCATGGTGGCTCACGCCTGTAATCCCACCACTTTGGGAGGCTGAGACGGGAGGACCATGAGGTCAGGAGATCGAGATCATCCTGGTTAACAGAGTGAAACCCCATCTCTACTAAAAACACACACAAAAAATTAGCCAGGCATGTTGGCAGGTGCCTGTAGTCCCAGCTACTAGGGAGGCTGAGGCAGGAGAATGGTGTGAACCCAGAAGTTGGAGCTTGCAGTGAGCCGAGACAGCATCACTGCACTCTAGCCTGGGCAAGAGCGAGACTCCGTCCCCCCAAAAAAAAAAAAATTAAATTAAAATTAAAAAATAAAAAGACATCTATCATCAAGATCTGAAAGTAATGTATATTTTTATTATATAACTATATAGCCTTAGTTAATAGCTTTCATATAAAATAGTTATTTATCAATTAGAATTTTAAAAATGTATAAATTTGGCAAGCATTATATGATAAATCTTTCAGGGTAGGAGCTTTTTTATAGGTTAGTCTAACAATGTAAGAATCACAATTTTTATAAATTCTCAAACATTATTTTATCTAACAAATACAAATTTTTTATTACAAAATATGAACTGTTCAAATAAATTATGATATTTAAATGACTAGAATTTTATAAAGTCTTTGAATGGAATTTCTTGTTCTGGCAGAATAATAAAGTCCTGTGCCTAGTATTCAAACTGATTATCCTAAAGACCAAATAATCAGGGAATAATATATTAACTTTCTATAATTGACATTCCTTCTACTAATATATTATTACATGTATACTATTGCTTATAGTCAATCCAAACTTCTGTTTAAATATAAAACTTCAGAAGACCCTCTATGAGGTTGTGACACTTTACAATCATCACCAGAGTATCCTTGCTCCAGAAAAAGCCACCTTACAATGGCACCGAAGACAGATTTAGCTGAAGTACTAGACTCTCTGCTCTCCAGATTACAGAGCAGGCAATATGGCTGGGGGCCAGGCTGCTGTCTAAGCTCCTATTCCCATGCAGGATTTCTACTTCTCCACAGCCTTTGAAGAATGGTACCTCAGGATGTGAGCAATAGTAAAGGTCCCATCCCAGGTAGTTAATTCTAAGTTCAAACAAGGTGGTTGTTGAACAAATTAGAACTATAATATGTGTTATTGTTTTGTATTTATGCCTGTGCATCCCAGAATTCATACTTGTCTGGTCGAGTGCACACTCTCCAACTCAAAAATGATTCATCTCAAAATTTGCAAGAGTTTTTGGACACAAAATAGGGCCAACTTGTTTCTACCTATTTCTCTCTACTTACAGGTTGTATTTATTCCTGCATTCCCTCTAAGGCTTGATTAGAATCTTCTTGACTATGACAAATCTTTGAACTTCTGGTAGAAGTGGCTGCAAAGAGGTTCTGTTAGGGAAATAGAAAATTATGCCTCCCTCCCCAACTTTGTGTCAATAGAGAAGAGATGGAGAATTATTGAGTATATGTTAATTATACACATGCAGACAGTCCATGAGAGACTGCAAAGTATGGACAGAAATTCACATAAATTTATACAGTAAAATAAACAAAGCTTCTGTTATCTCCATGAGAAACAAATGGTTACACTTGTGATGGCATCTTGGACCACCATCTTGAGAGACTCTTCAGTGAATTTTGAAGGTATGAATATGAAGGGGCAGAAAGGACTTGACTTTGCTATATAAAATCAAAAGGCTGGGCCTATTATTATTCTCAAGGAGACACTCTAAGGAAGGGAGATGAATTTGCCACTTTCTCTCCTTAATTAACCTATCGGGGGAACCAGCCCCCAATATTTCAACATAGCTTCTTTCTATTTTCCCTAAGTGTCAGCTGGTGTGAGAAATAAACAGAAAGAGTACAAAGAGAGAAATTTTACAGCTGGGCCTCCGAGGGTGTCATCACATATTGGTAGGACTGTGATGATGACCTCGAGCCTCAAAACCAACAGTTTTTATTAGGGATTTTAAAAGCGGAGGGGGTATACAAACATGGAGTAGGTCACAAGGATCACATGCTTCAAAGGGCCATAAAGATCACAAGGCAAAGGCAAAATTAGAATTACTGATGAGGGTCTATGTCCTGCTGTGCAAGCATTGTCTTGATAAACATCTTAACAGGAAACAGGGTTTGAGAGCAGAGAACCAGTCCGACTCGAATTTACCAAGCTGGAATTTCCCAATCCTAGTAAGCCTGAGGGTATTGCAGGAGACCAGGGCATATTTCAGTCTGTATCTCAACTGCATAAGACAGACACTAGCAGAGCAGCCATTTATAGACCTACCCCCAGGAATGCATTCCTTCCCCAGGGTTGTTCCTTGCTGGGAAAAAAATTCAGTGATATTTCTCCTATCAGCACATCCATCTACAGGCTTTCTGCAAGAAGAAAAATATGGCTCTATTCTGCCCGACCCTGCAGGCAGTCAGACCTTATGGTTATCTTCCCTTGTTCCCTGAAAATTGCTGTTATTCTGTTCTTTTTCAGGGTGCACTGATTTCATATTGTTCAAACACACGTTTTACAATCCATTTGTACAACAGTGATGCTGAGGTGACGTACATTCTCAGCTTATGAAGATAACAGGATTAAGAGATTAAAGTAAAGACAGGCATAGGAAATTATAAGAGTATTATTAGGGAAGTGATAAGTGTTCACAATTTATGTTCAGAGATTGCAGTAAACACAGGCATAAGAAATTACAAAAGTATTAATTTGGGGAACTGATAAATGTCCATGAAATCTTCACAATTTATGTTCTGCCTCGGCTCCAGCTGGTCCCTCCATTCTGGGTTCCTTACTTCCCGCAACATTAACCAAAGAAAATTTCCTTATTTTAATGTTATAATTTCTTCCATAACGAAATACCTTGGAACCCACATGCAGATTTGTATTTCTGCAGCCATCTTTAGTTTGTCAATTATCAATACATACATAATAATAAATGTTATATAATGTAACCAATAAGTTGCTACCCATTACATGATTAAAATCATATTAATAAAAGTCATACTGAGAAGTTTGGAACCTGGGTTTTTAAACAGGAAGGCTAAATTCTTACAAGTGTGAGAAATTAGACATTTTTATGCTAGGTACATCCAGGTGTCATCCTGGCTTTACATCTGCTTTTGAGAAATAGGGAAATGGTAAACAGTCATATTTCTTTGAAAAACAGAAACAGAACAAAAAAGGTGCTGAAGCTGCAGAACTGATGACTTTTTAAAAATTTAGATGTAGAACACAATTAAGCTGGGTGATATTTATCAAAGTGCTCTATGTCTGCATCTCAGAATCCCTTATATCCGTTCCAAAGTAAATCTTTCCAAAGAATAAAAACTCTTTTGTCCATTCAACCTTAATTTTTGTCACAATATCCAATTTTACTAGTACTTTATGGTTTCACTACTATTTCCTATATGGTATTTTATTTCATTCCTATAACCTGATGAATTTAATATTATTATTATATATACATAATAAAAAACAAAGATTAGAAATATCAGTTGATTTTCCCAAGGTCATGTAGCCAGTAAGTGAAGAGGTCAAACTTCTGACACCAAAGCCACAACTCAAAAACATAGTGCCTGTCTTGCTTACAGAGTTATACTTGGGTATACAAAAGTGAAGCGTGAATCACAGTCTTTGAAATGTAAGAAGGTGAAATATTTTAGGGGACAAAAGGAAGAAAATATGAACACATAGTCTTTAAATATTGTTTAAACTTTATGAAGTAGTGTCTAATACCACATTGTATATGCAAGAAAGAGATGCTTTATGCATTTAGAGAAAAAGATTATGTATGTTGAAATGTTCAGGCAAATATTCACGATGAAAGTAGGACCTGTATTCAAACTTGAAAGCTGGTTAAGATTTTGAGAGATGTGAGAAACAGGAGTCAAGGCAACATTTTAATTGTGTCTCACCTAATTCTTGGAGAATAAAGACACTAGTCCATGTCAGTATCCCAGATATTTCAGGGACTTATACCAAGTAAGATCTGAAACTACATAAAAAGTAATTTGAACTTTTATGGCAGTTTTAAGCGGACAGTAAGTTTATGTAAGGTGCTAGTCAATAAATAAATATATTGTCCACAACTGAAATAATGATCTGATATTGATGCCTACTTTAAGTAATATATAAAATGGTAAATTAAAGTCCATAATTCTCAAGACCCTCTTTTAGGTTGTTTTGGATTTTGTTGTTATTTTATTTTTTATTACTAACAGAAGCTCTTTTCCATGGCCAGCTCTGACTTTAATTTCTTCTTTTATCTAACTTAGACTCTAAGTATTCATACTTTCCCTGATCACATCTCATTCCTCTTCCACTTACAAAAGGAGAGACCCAGAGCTTCGTGAATAAATTACTCATGAAAAGTGGCACTTTGAAGGCAGAAAGGGATGAATCTTTCACAAATCACAGGTCAAAATGTTGAACATGGAAGGAAGTCAGTACAAAAAGCCTATGGACATACTGGCAGCACTGAGAATGCCTTTCTTCCCCATTCTTTCATTATAAATTTTAGGTTTTCACATTATAATACCTTTAAATAGTTTAAGTTCTGAACCGTCTGGCCTACATAAATTTGCATAGCTGGATTAATCTCATAGAGTTTAAGTACTTAACCTAAATTTAATCTAGCATTAGAGTGAAATAATTATGTCAAAATACCTGTCTTGCAAATGTAATCAATTTAAAATAATATATCTTTGCGTTTTTATACGAAGATTTAATTTCAGCTGAAATGACTGGCTAATATCAATATTACAAATGGCATAACCAAACTGTTAAATTGACTCACAGTCTAAAAAGTAAGTATGGAAGGCAAATTTCCGCTATTAAACTAATAAGCAAGGAGCACCACTTGTAGTGCAATGCATTTTTATTTTAGGACTTCTGAATAATAGAGCAACACTAACTGGGACAATAAAGAATAAAGTATCGTGAAGTGTGGCAAAATGAATTCAAAAATGTATGAACTACTAAAAAAGTTTAAAGTGTACATAAACACATAGGTCTTGGACGATTCATAGAAAAGTAGTAATCCAGATAACATTATTGTATTAGCAAAAAGCCTGGACTTTGTGTGATATGAGCAAGATTTTGAACTTGAGCTAAAAAGCACATCTATTTGAAAAAGAGGATCTTAATCATCAAAGCAAGGCAGCCTAGGACAGAGATAAAATGGAAAATAATGTTTATTTAAACATTACAAATGTATCAGGAACTCTGTTAAATTACTCTGTTAACTAAATGTTAAATAACTCTGTTATTGAATTCAACAAATTGACCTAAGTTATAGAGGAACCCCAAGATTTGTCTTGCCAGTGGTATTACAACATATTAAAAAACCATAGTGTATTCAGATTTCTGACTTTCACAAAGTAAATCCTTTGCTGTGTTATAGTCATAACATACATCTCATTCATTAACTGGGACAGAAACGTTAGTAAAATGCATCTATTTAAAGGTTAATATTTTATTTACTATAGCACCATAAACACTAATGCCCAGAAATATGAGTTTACTTTGTTGTAACTTATTACAAAACTAAATGCAGGTACTGTTGTCTTAATCCAGCCCAGCCATATATACAGAAATCTACTAAAAGCATATGAGAAATATAAAAAAAAAAAATTAAAATGCTCCAGATTTGATTCTCAATTATGTTACTCTTAAGTTTTAGGAGCCAATAGAAAATACATTACTATTTTAAATTGTATTAATATTTAATAAATTTAATAACAAAAAGCAAAATGGTGAGGCAAGATCATTATTGATGATATTATTACCATGTTAGGGACATGATAAGCAAGTAGTGGTCAGAATAATCAACCTTCATGAAATTTTCCTACATTTTATTTTAGGAGTAATTTCCAAATAACAAAATAAGCTAAGATTGGGAATTTATTTTACAAATCCTGAAAATAACCTGGGCGTAGTATAAATTTAATCAATACAATTCACTTAAGTATTTAATTAATCTCTAATGCATCTCATGTAAATAATGGCTATTCAGACTGATAAACCTGCCATACTGCAAGTGTTGAATAACTCACAAAAGAGAGAAAATACTTAGATTTATCATACTCTAGTTTGAATATACCATTTATTAAGTTTTGTTTGATTCTCCCTAGGTCTAGCATTAAGATATTCAATCTAATAAACTTAAAAGTTTTTCACAATGAAAGAGGGAGGATATTCTATTAACTAACATCAGAATGCTCACATTGCGGGGGACAATCACACCAAATTATGGTAACTGCCATAAATATTCACTTTTAAGATATAATTTGACATCTGTAGTAATAATGGTAATCAGAAACTCAACTGCCATTACTTGGTATCAACTTTATACTTGCAATATACTAAATGTCTCACTTCTTTTCACATTTTCTTCCCAGGACAAGTGAGTTTGAGAAACTTAGCAGAAATCACATATTTTTCAAATGGTAAAACTTTGGTTTGTCTGTCCCGTCAAGTATCTAGTCACTGCATTCTACTTAAAACACACTAGGAAACACACTGTATTACTTTAAGATTAAATTAATTCTTTATTCTGATATTAACTCCTTATTAGTAAGAAATTCACTAAATTTTGAAATTGTTTTTCACCTTCCCTACCTCTGCACCTACAAGCTGGCCCCTTTTTCTCTTTTGAAGCTGTGGGAAGATAAGGATAAAGGCATATTTGCAAGTTTTTGGCAGCATCAATTGCAGTGTCTGAAGCAAATTCATTTTGCAGCCTTGAAAAATGAAAGATGCAGTGAGGGGGCGAAGATGGAGGACAACTGAGAATTTCTTTCTGCTTTATACCACTTACTGTATGTTGATTTCTAGTAATTAACCTTGAGCAAAATCTCATATTTCAATTTTTTAATTTTTAGACTAAAATTTGATACAGGTTTAATATATTTTTGTGTAATGTCTGTAACCTTTTTCCCCATGATTTCTCAGAATTACTTATAATTGCCCTATTTTATTTTTATATGTCCAAAAAGGCATGGTTATCAAGGGTAATTATTATATTAATAAAAAGTAATAGATCATTTATTTGCAAATTGTTTTATAATATTAAAACATTTTTACTTAAATTATGCTGTTCCATTTTCAGAATAATTCTTTGAGATAGAGATAAATTACTATTTCTGTTATTGCATGGGGATAATTGGGACAAACTATACTACATCAGCCAAAGGCAGGAAGAATAATAATTTTCTTTCTTTTTCTTTGTCTCCATTGATTTGTTAACCATTGGTGAAACATCAACAAACTTTACAAATAATACATGAGCATAAAGCAAATGAAACTGTATTGAAGATTGATGCATAAATGACCCACACAAAAACCAATAAAATCAAAGATAAATGAATCACAATTCTTGCAAAGTTTATTTTTTAGAATGCTTTAACTGTGTATCAATTACTCTAATATCATGATTTCAATAAATAATGTGACATTCTTAGGGAAAAGGAACACATTACAAATCAATGCAAAACAATGATTTAGCCACAAGAGTTTAACAGCAACAGCAAGCTTTGTTTTTCTCCCCTCTGGGAGACATTTCTGAAACAGATTTTTTTCAGAAGCTCTGCAAACAAAGCTTTGCATGTATCATCACATTGTCATTTCTCTCCTTCTGGCTATCTTTATTCATAAACCTCAAATATTATTGAATTTGTTTATTTACTATGTGGTTGGAATTACTCTTAACTAGAAACCGGGGATTTCTAATCCTCTTAAGCCAAATTATTTTCCTTCTCAACTATGCACTAATGCTCTCATGATTTCTTGTTGATAATATAACATGTTCTTTAATCGGTACTTTCACTAATACAGTAGGACTTACATGGTTTCAGACTTCTCCTGCCTTGCTTGTGCTTTCCCCCAGGTATGAATTATGAGGGACATCAATGTGTGACACAGAGTGGAAAATTAGACGAGCTCACATCACCTTATTTCAAATTCTTACTTTTTTTCCCTATTGAGAAAAATTTCACCTTACATATACTATAGAATTCACTAACGGTATATTTGCATCAGGATTAGAGGTACTTAGAGCATCAGATCTACTTCTAAGTCCATTTCCATTTCAAAATCATGTTTACTTACTGTTTATATCAGACATAGCCTACATTTTGGCTTTATATAGGGGGAAGGGAAAAGATGAGGGTGGCTGTAGGGAGACCCCCTGAAACTATTGCTACAGAATAAAAGATGAAATGCTCCTGATTATTGTAAATACAAAGTTGCATGCAGGATTGTGTAAAGACAATGCTAGGTTGGACTGCCAGAACGAGCCAACAGCGCGTGATGTGCTTCCCCCTGCAGAGAGCCTATGAATGGACGTGCAGTCAGGGAGGTTTCACATCACCAAGATTCCTATCCCAGAAAAGCACATGTTCATAGCTCTGGGAATGGAATGCGACCCTTGTGGAGGGCCTATAAATAGACACATGGGGGGGCACCTGTCCATATGGATAAGATAGGGCTATAAACGCCCTCATCTTGCCACGGCTCTTCCAGGCCTCTTTAGGGTTAAGGCATGCTCCCTTCTGAGAATTTCTGGTCTAACCGGTTATCTAGCTTCACGTCCTGTTTCCATGGATTGTTTGTAACCAACTTTTGTGGCAATTGTTACTGCTGATTAATATCTTGCTAATCATAGGTTATGGAAAGATTGTGTTTCTGTTTTAAGGCTCTGTTAGAAATTACTGATGCACACACTACATTGTAAATTCTTATCTCTGTATACTGTACTTCTACATACAAATGTACTATACTTCTACATACAAATGTTATGTTAAAGAATTACTTCATCTCCAAGTGACCATCTCACCTCATAATCAAATGACCCTAAATCCCTCATTAACCTACGCCCGCCCTCACTAAACTTAATAATAAATGCTGGTATATCCAGTGCATTGTTGGCACCGCGGGACCAGAAGGTGGTGACCCCCCTGGACCCAGCTTTCACTATCATGTGTGTGTCTATTATTTCTCAACCTGCCGATCCGCCTAGGGAAAAAGAGAGAGCCCCGTTGCATTGTGGGCTGCTGGCCAGATCCCACAATAGGTGGCTAACACGGTTTTAACTCCATTCACAAAAACTGATTTTTAGTAAATAAAGGCTTTTAAAAAAAATTTGAGCTAGCATAACCTGAAAATTTTAAAAATATTATATGTACATATTTTTCTATATATTGTAATGAATTTGGTTTTATAATATGATGATATATTGGGATCTCTACACTTTATTACATATAGAAATACTTGTATATGGAATGTGGGGAATTTTAAGTTAAGTTTCAAACAGAGACAATACTAATAAATTTAAAATACATCTATTTATTAAGAGATTAACTTAATTATTATTATTTATGATTATTTAGCATGAAGAAAATTAAGGCAAAACCAGAAATATATTAGCCTTTAAGTATAAGAGCTATTGCCCAAATGCAAGTAAGAGGTTTTTTAAATGAATATGAGACATAAAATACAAAGTATTCAAAAGTTTTATTTCATTAAAATTATACTCTATAATTAAGTTCCATATTTCAAATACTATTACTATTAGCTTTATCATATGGCTCATCATATTATTTATTTTTACTCTAAAAGACTTTTGGACCCTTCCTAATATCAAATTAATTCCAAGAGGTAAAAATAATATCATTGATGCTGTTTAAAAGTGATAGCCTTAGTCTCTCCCCTTTATGGTCCTTATTGTTCTTTTATTAGGTTATTTAAAAAAATTATCTGAGATACTTCAATACTCCTGCTATAATCTTATTACAGTTCTATTTACCAACCTGATGAACTCTAAATTCATTCCTCATCTGGTTTCAGATAGAATTTTAGCTTAAATTTAAATATTTCCTACTCACTTGGAGTCCATCCATATCAACTTATTCTTTACATGTACAAACTTATGTGTTTATTTATTTCTGCTATGTTGTACATGGTATTTCCTTAATTTGAGATGTCTTATATACAATATCTTTAGCCTCAATAGTGTATACCAATCTTTTTGGAATAAATCATGCTTTTACCCTCTATATAGTCTTCCTTTTAATCTTTTACTTTGTAATTAGTAATGCTAGCTCCTGTTGGTCTGCCACATCTATCAAGCCCAGGACATAATCTCAATTTTGCCATTCACTTTAGTATTTTAATGTTTGGTTCTTCATATTAAAATTATTATCCTGATCTCACACAGATAATTGATTTCCCCAGAATCAAGGAATAGGGTTGGTGGCATCAAGTCTAGGATGTTAGTTCAACTATGGAACTATTTATAATCACTGCATCATTTTGAAACTGAACATTAGGCCCTCTTTCTACCTGATCATAGCTATATAATACTTCTTGTCATTTCTTTCTGCTTTTGTTACATTCCTTACATTTTCTGTAACTCTCTATGTTGACCCCTCTCTACTCACAACACAGAAATAAATATTATGCTTTATAGAAATACTATGTAGACTTCATAAAAGAAACAGAGCACTGTATATAGCTACCTAATCTGTCTTTTTACTTATATTGAATAATCAAGCATGAGGCTGTGTCCCCCACAATGTAGGCGCTCAACAAATGTTTGTTGAACAACGAATAAATAAATAACAAACATTTCAGTTTTTGACATGCTAAGTTAGAATTAACAAAACCATACTATTTGCATTGAATTTTTTTGGTGTTTTATTTTCTAGAGCATTCTAGGGTATATCCAGTTAATTTAAACAGAATGTGATAATTATCAAGGAAAGTCTAAAAAGTGTAGAAAGAAATATATTCCTGCTTTGCCTTCAAGAAGGCTTAACTACTTCTTCAGGAGACTATCTCTAATAACGTTAATTCTCTGTTTTAAGTCACAGGTTCCTGAGAACAATTACTACACGCAGAATGAAAATAGCTCATGCCATTCAGGTCAAAAATGACTCATATCAAATGTCAAAGGTCAAGAAATTGAAAATATAAGCTGCTATTTTCTAGAATAACCCTCTACAAGAGGACATTTAAGCCTAGCAGTGCTGCCTAGAACTGAATGAATCCATAACATTAATGAACATTGTTTCTAAACACAATTTCAAAAAAAGTATTCAAACATTTCTTTTCACCAAGGGAGACACCTTCAGAATGAAATTTCTGTGATATGCCTGAAGTAAATCAATCTCTGTGTCATGAAATTTTCCAAAATATTTGTTAAAAGTAACAATCATCTTACTTAATCCTTCAAGCTTGTTAATTACTACAACACTTAGCAGAACGAGAAAGACTGGTATAAAAAGATTGAGATGTACTATATTCTTTATTCAGTTCAAAAATAGTTTTTCATCGCATCTACTCGATATTAGTCCTGGAAAACTCTGCGATTTATAGAAAATGCATCTTTTTATTTATTAAGATAGAAAAAAAGGACTTCTATTTTAATCAGTTTGGACTTCTATAACGAATTACCATACACTGGGTTATTTAAATAAGAGAAATTTATTTCTCATAGTTCTGGAGTCTGTAAAATCAAAAATCAAGGTACTGGTATATCCAGTGTCCAGTGAGGACAGGACTATTTCCATGGTTGGTAGATGTCCACGTTCTTGTATCCTCACATGGCAGAGAGCAGAGAAAGCGGAAGAAAAGTCTCTCCTGTCTGTTTTTATAAGGGTGCTACTTCCATCATGAGGGCTCTTGTGACCTAATTACCTCCCACAGACCCCATCTCCAAATACTATAACATTGGTAATTAGAGTTTCAACATACGAATTTTAGAAGAATACATTTAGTCCATACGCTCCACCCCTAGCCTCCCCGAATTCATATTCTTCTCACATGCCAAATGCATTGATTCTATCCCAACATTCCCCAAAGTCTTCAGTTATTTCAGCATCAACTCTAAAATTAAAAGTCCAAAGTCTCAGCTAAATATTATCTAAATCAGGGACAAATGAGACTTGTGGTAAAATTCATCCTGCAGTAAAATTGCTCTCCAGCTGTGAAGCTGTGAAACAAAGTAATGTGCTTCAAAAGTACAATGGTGGGAGAGGCATAGGATAGACATTTCCATTCCAAAAGAGACAAATAGGAAGGAAAGAAGAGGTGAGAGTTCCCAAACAAATTCAAAACTTAGCAAGGCAAAGTCCATGATATCCTAAGGCTCAAGAATAATCCTCTTTGCTTTAATGGCTCTGCTTTCCAGACCCCCTGGGGTGGCACCTTCACTTCCACAACCTGACATAATGCTGTCCATGCCGGGTTCCCCAGAAACAAACATTCAGTCCATAGAAATTTGTGCTTGAAAGTTTTTTTCATCGCTAATATATATTAGCAGGCATCTTTGTATCCGTTAGGTAAAGAGTAGCTCATTTTGGAATTAGAGAATTGGAAGAACAAAGCCAAGTGAATCAGGGTACATGCATACGTGTGTGAGTGTGTGTGTGTGTGTGTGTGTGTGTGTGTGTGTGTGTGTGTAAAGAAGGCATACAGTTTAAGGAAGACAACATTAAAATGTTAGGACATAGAAACCAATGGAGGAGACCACCCCTCATATTGTCTTATGCCCAATTTCTGTCTCCAAAGAAAGAAGAAGTAAAAACTAAAAGGCAGAAATGAAATCCACAAGCAGGCAGCCCGCCGCCACACACTGGGCCTGGTAGTTAAAGATTGACCAGGACCTAATCAGTTATTTGCATAAGAAAAGCACTGTGAAGATCCCTGTCCTGTTCCCTTCCATTCTAATTACCAGTGCATGCAGCCCCCAGTCATGTACCTACCCCCTGCTTGCACAATCGATCACAACCCTCTCACGCGGACCCCCTTACAGTTGTGAACCCTTAAAAGGGACAGGAGTTGCTCACTCAGGGAGCTCAGTTGTTGAAGACGTGAGTCTTGCTAAAGTTCCTGGCTGAATAAAGCCCTTCCTTCTTTAACTCGGTGTCTGAGGGGTTCTTGTCTGCAGCTTGTCCTGCTACATTTCTTGGTTCCCTGACCAGGAAGCGAGGTGATTAACAGATGGTAGAGGCAGCCCCTTAGGTGACTTAGGCCTGCCCTGTGGAGCAACCCTGAGGGGGACTCCACCAGCTTGAGCAACGCAGGACGCGGATCCTGAGAGCGCTCCCGGGTGGGCAATTGCCCCAGTGGAACGCCTCACCAGAGCAGCGCTTGACAGGCCCCCATGGAGGATCAACACAGCGGCTGAACACCGTGAAGGAACTGGCACTTGGAGTCTGGACATCTGAAACTTGGTAAGACTAGTCTTTGGAACTTGCCTACTCCATTTGAGCAGAAGCGTGGCCTGATCACTCATGGCATGTCCGTACCAACACTTTGTTTTTTTGTTTTTGACTTGATTTGGATTGCTTCATACTTTGGTTTTAGTTTTGACCTGGCTTGGACTTCCTGATACTCTGATTTCGGTTCTGATTCTGATTTGGTGTAAACTGAAAAAGTGTGTGTGTGCCCTTTTTACCTGTTCTTTGTTTTGTGGTGTGTGTGTGGTGTGAGCGTGGTGTTTTGTCTTGAGAAAACATGGGTCAGGCACAAAGTAAGCCCATCCCGCTAGGAACTATGTTGAAAAATTTCAAAAAGGGATTTAAGGGAGACTATGGAGTTACTATGACACCTGGAAAACTTAGAATTTTGTGTGAGATAGACCGGCCAGCATTAGAGGTGAGTTGGCCGTCAGAAGGAAGCCTGGACAGGTCCCTTGTCTTGAAGGTATGGCACAGGGTAACCTGTAAGCCAGGGCACCCAGATCAGTTTCCGTATATAGATTCTTGGTTACAGCTAGTTTTGGACCCCCACAGTGGTTAAGAAGACAGGCAGCAACAGTACTAGTAGCAAAGAGACAGTTAGTTAAGGAAGGTTCGCGCTCCACCCACCAAGGGAAGTCAGCACCAAAAAGTCCTGTCCGACACAACACCAGAAGAATCATGGCAGGAATTGGTACCAGCAGCACCCCCCCGCCTATCGAGAGGAAGGACTCCCAACTCCTGAGCCCACAGCACCTACAACTCCACCAGATAGCAACGCTCCTAGACCACCCAGAGTAGACAAAAGAGGAAGTGAAGCCACAGGAGAAACTCCTCCCTTGGCAGCTTGCTTACGGCCCAAGACTGGAATCCAAATGCCCCTGAGAGAGCAGCGATATACTGGGGTAGATGAGGATGGACACCTGGTGGAAAGGTGTGCCTTTGTGTATCAACCTTTCACCTCTGCTGAACTCCTCAAATGGAAAAATAATACTCCATCTTACACCGAAAAGCTTCAAGCTTTAATTGACTTGCTCCAAACTATTATACAGACTCATAATCCTACTTGCCCCCAAGTAGGATTGCCACCAGCTGCTCATGTACCCCTTTAATATAGATGAAAGGCGAAGGGTGCTCCCGGCGGCAACTAAGTGGCTAGAGGAGCATGTCCCAGCCAATTACCAAAATCCCCAAGAATATATAAGAATTCAGCTGCCAGGAACAGACTCCCAATGGGACCCGAATGAGGGACCAGACATGGAGAGGCTAAGACGGTAACGTGAGGCATTAATAGAAGGTCTAAAGAAAGGGGCTCAAAAGGCTACAAATGTAAATAAGGTTTCTGAGGTCATCCAAGGAAAAGAGGAGAGTCCAGTGCAATTCTATGTAAGACTGTTTGAGGCTTACGGTATGTACACTCCTTTTGATCCAGATAGCCCTGAAAATCAGCGCATGATTAACATGGCTTTAGTTAGTCAAAGTGCAGAAGATATCAGGAGAAAATTGCAGAAACAGGCTGGGTTTGCGGGTATGAATACCTCACAGTTACTGGAAATAGCCAATCAAGTGTTTGTAAATAGAGATGCAACAAGCCGCAGAGAAAGCCGTAAGGAAGGCGAACTCCAGGCCAGGTGAAACGCCAACTTACTGGCCATGGCCGTTAGGGGAATTCCCCTGAAAGGAGAGGGAAAGGGGGGTTCCGGGAAGAATACCCAGTCTAATCGCCCACGCTTGCAAGGTAACCAATGTGCCTATTGTAAGGAAATAGGATATTGGAAAGATAAGTGTCCCCAACTGAAGGAAAAGCAAGGTGATTTGGAACAAAAGACCTCAGATAAAGATGACGGAGCTTTGTTCAATCTGGTTGAAGGGCTATTGGACTGAAGGGGACCAGGCTCAAGCACTCCCAAGGAGCCCATGGTCAGGATTACAATTGGGGGCAAGGACATTAAGTTTTTGGTCGATACTGGTGCTGAACATTCAGTAGTGACCATCCCGGTCACCCCCTTATCCAAGAAAACCATTGATATAATGGGAGCAACAGGAGTTTCCACTAAGCAGATGGTCTACCATGGACCTGCTTGGTGGGGGGACATGAAATAGTTCACCAGTTCTTGTACATGCCTGACTGTCCCTTGCCCTTGCTGGGAAGAGACTGGCTTAGCAAGTTGAGAGCCACCATCTCCTTTACAAAACAGGTCTCTTTACAGCTAAAGTTACCAGGAACAGGAGTTGTCATGGCTCTTATGGTCCCCCAGGAAGAAGAATGGAGACTTATTCTAACCGAGCCAGGCCAAGAGATAAAACCAGCTCTAGCTAAGTGATGGCCTCGAGTATGGGCAGAGGATAATGCTCCGGGACTGGTGGTCAACCAAGCCCCCGTACTCATAGAAGTTAAGCCTGGGGCCCAACCAATCAGACAAAAGCAGTATCCGGTTCCCAGAGAAGCTCTCGAAAGAATCCAGGTTCATCTCGGGTGCTTGAAAGCCTATGGAATTATAGTTCCTTGCCAGTCTCCATGGAACATCCCCCTCCTGCCTGTCCCTAAGCCAGGGACCAAGGACTACCAACCAGTACAGGACTTGCACTTGGTCAACTAAGCTACAGTGACTCTGCACCCAACAGTTCCTAACCCTTACACATTGTTAGGGTTGCTGCCGGCTGAGGATAGCTGGTTTACCTGTCTGGACTTAAAAGATGCCTTCTTTAGCATCAGAATAGCTCCCCAGAGCCAGAAGCTATTTGCCTTTCAGTGGGAAGATCCGGAGTCAGGTGTCACTACTCAGTACACTTGGACCTGGCTTCCCCAAGGGTTCAAGAACTCCACTACTATCTTCAGGGAGGCCCTGGCTTGAGACCTGCAAAAGTTTCCTGCTAAAGAGCTAGGTTGTCTTGCTCCCATACGGGGACGACTTTCTGCTGGGACACTCCACAGCAGTCCGGTGCGCAAAAGGGACAGATGCCCTGCTTCGGCACCTGGAGGACTGTGGGTATAAGGTGTCCAAGAAGAAAGCTCAGATCTGCAGACAGCAGGTACGCTACCTGGGATTCACTATTCGGAAAGGGGAGCACAGCCTGGGATCAGAAAGAAAGCAGGTCGTCTACAGCCTATCAGAACCTACAACCAGAAAGCTAGTAAGGGAATTCCTAGGAGATGTGGGGTTTTGCAGATTATGGATTCCAAACTTTGCAGTGCTAGCCAAACCTTTGTATGGGGTTACAAAGGGGGGCGACTGGGAGCCCTTTGAATGGGGGCCTCTACAACAGCAAGCCTTTTGTAACTTAAAGGAAAAAATTATGTTGGCCCCAGCCCTAGGACTACCAGATTTGACAAAGCCCTTTACAATCTGTGTGCCAGAAAGAGAAAAAATGGCAGTTGGAGTTTTAACCCAGACTGTGGGGCCCTGGCCAAAGCCAGTGGCCTCTCAAAACAACTACATGGGGTTTTCAAAGGCTGGCCACCATGTCTAAGGGCCCTGGAAGCAACAGCCCTGTTAGCACAAGCAGATAAACTAACCCTTGGGCAAAACCGGAATATAAAGGCCCCCCCATGCTGTGGTAACTTTGATGAATATCAAAGGACATCATTGGCTAACAAATGCTAGATTAACCAAGTACCAAAGCTTGCTAAGTGAAAATCCCCACATAACCACTGAAGTCTGTAACACCCTAAATCCCGCCACCCTGCTCCCAGTATCAGAGAGCCCGGTCAAGCATAGCTGTGTAGAGGTGTTGGACTCAGTCTATTCTAGCAGACCTGACCTTCGGGACCAGCCATGGGCATCAGTAGACTGGGAGTTATACGTAGACAGAAGCAGCTTCATCAACTCACAAGGAGAAAGATGTGCAGGATATGCGGTGGTAACTTTAGATGCTGTCATTGAAGTCAAACTGCTGCCACAGGGCACTTCAGCCCAGAAGGCTGAGCTCACTGCTTTAACTCGGGCTGTAGAACTCAGTGAAGGTTAAGACTGTAAACATCTACACTGACTCTCGAAATGCCTTTCCAACCCTCCAAGTGCATGGAGCATTATATAAGGAATAGGGCCTGTTAAACTCTGGGGGAAAGGACATAAAATATCAACAGAAATTCTACAATTACTGGAGGCAGTGTGGAAACCTCAGAAAGTGGCAGTCACGCACTGCAGGGGAAACCAGCGAGCCTCCACCTCAGTGGCATTAGGAAACTCTGAAGCTGATTCAGAAGCTCGAAAAGCAGCATCTACCCCTTACTGGGCATCGATAGCAGCCCCCTTACTCCCTCAAACACCTGACCTGGTACCTACCTATTCTAAAGAAGAAAAAGACTTCTTCCATGCAGACGGGAGGCGAATAATAAAAGGAGGATGGATCAGACTGCCAGATGGGAGTAGCTGTGCCACAGTTGCTGGGAGCCACAGTCATACTGGCCATGCACGAAACCACTCATCTAGGTCAAGAGTCATTTGAAAAATTGTTAGGCTGGTACTTGTACATCTCACACTTGCCAACCTTTGCCAGAGCAGTAGCACAACAGTGCGTTACTTGCCAACAGCATAATGCGAGGCGAGGCCCCGCTCTTCCACCTGGCATACAAGCTTATGGAATGGCTCCTTTTGAGGATCTTCAAGTGGATTTCACAGAAATGCCAAAATGTGGAGGTAACAAGTATTTGCTGGTTCTTGTGTGTACTTACTCTGAGTGGGTGGAGGCTTATCCAACACGAACTGAAAAGGCCTATGAGGTAACCCGTGTGCTTCTCCGAGATCTTATTCCTAGGTTTGGACTGCCCTTACTAATCGGCTCAGATAACAGACCAAGTCACCAACAGGTGACTTGGTACAGAAGACACCAAAGGCATTAGGAATCACTTGGAAGCTACATGCCGCCTACCGACCTCAGAGTTCCAGAAAGGTGAAGCAAATAAATTGGACTATCAAAAATAGTTTAGGGAAAGTATGTCAGGAAACAGGATTAAAGTGGATAAGGCCCTTCCTCTGGTATTGTTTAAAATTAGATGCACTCCTTCTAAGAAAACAAGATACTCCCCTTATGAAATACTGTATCATAGGCTTCCTCCTATACTACAGGGGCTTCCAGGCACTCCCTGAGAGTTAGGTGAAATTGAATTACAGTGACAGCTACAGGCTTTAGGAAAAATTACACAAACAATCTCAACTTGGGTAAATGAGAGGTGTCCCATCAGCTTATTCTCCCCAGTTCACCCCTTCTCTCCAGGCGATCACGTGTGGATCAAGGACTGGAATGTAGCCCCTTTGCAGCCATGGTGGAAAGGACCTCAGACCGTCATCCTGACCACCCCCACGGCTGTAAAGGTAGAAGGAATCCCAGCCTGGATCCACCACAGCCATGTGAAACCTGCAGCTGCTGAAACCTGGGAGGCAAAACCGAGCCGGGACAACCCCTGCAAAGTGACTCTCAGGAGGATGACAAGCCCTGCTCCAGTCACACCTGGAAGCTGACTGGTCTATGCATGGCTGAAGCATGAGGAAGATCATCGTGGGACTCATTTTCCTTATAATTTGGACTTGTATAGTAAAAACTTCCATGGATTTTCCCCGCACGGAGGACTGTTCTCAGTGTATACATCAGGTTACCGAGGTAGGGCAACAGGTTAAAACAATCTTTCTGTTCTATAGTTACTATGAATGCCTAGGAACTTTAAGAAGAACATGTTTATATAATGACCCTCAGTACAAGGTATGTAGCCCAGGAAACGACTGCCCAGATGTGTGTTATGATCCCTCTGAGCCTCCCATGTCCACAGTTTTTGAAATAAGATTAAGGACTGAAGACTGGTGGGGACTCATAAATGATACAAGTAAAGTATTAGCCAGAACAGAAGAAAAAGGGGTGCCCAAACGCATAATCTTGAAATTTGATGCCTGTGCTGTCATTAATAGCAATAAGTTAGGAAGGGGGTGTGGCTCTTTTAGTTGGGAAAAAGGCTATATGACTGAAAATAAGTACATTTGTCATGAATTAGGACTGTGTGGAAATGAATGTGGATACTGGTCTTGTGTCACTGGGCCACTTGGATAAAAAATGAAAAGGATCCAGTTCACCTTCAGAAAGGAAAAAATGGCCCTTCCTGTACTAAGGGATAATGTACCCCTTAGAGCTAGTAATAACCAATGCCCTTGATCCTCGCTGGAAAAAAGGGAAGCATGTAAACTTAGGAATCGACAGGGCTGGACTGGATCCTCGAGTAAATATCTTAGTTCCAGGAGAAGTTTACAAATGCTCTCCTGAGCCAGGGTTTCAAACTTTCTATGATGAACTAAATGTGCCATCACCAGAAATTCCAGGAAAAACAAGAAATTTGTTTTTGCAATTAGCCAAGCATGTGGCCCAGTCTCTCAATGTCACTTCATGTTATGTATGTGGAGGAACTGTAATGGGAGATCAATGGCCATGGGAAGCCCGAGAATTAGTACCTACAGACTCAGTTCCTGATGAATTCCCAGCTCAAAAGAATCACCCTGATAATTTCTAGGCCCTAAAAGCCTCAATTATTGGACAATATTGCATAGCTACAGAAGGAAAATAATTCACTAACCCCATAGGACGACTTAGTTTTCTGGGACAGAAACTGTATAATAGTACCACAAAAACAGTCACTTGGTGGAGTTCAAATCACACAGAGAGGAATCTATTTAATAAATTCCCAAGTTGCAAACCATATGGACCCACCCGGAGTCCAAACGGGACTGGACAGTCCCCACTGGATCATACTGGATATGTAGGCATAGAGCTTATGCCAAATTACCCGACCAGCGGGCAGGTAGTTGTGTTATTGGCACTATTAAACGATCTTTCTTCTTACTGCCCATAAAAACAGGCGAACTCCTGGGCTTAACTGTCTATGCTTCCCGCGAAAAGAGAAGCATAGCTACAGGAAATTGGAAAGATGATGAATGGCCCCCTTAGAGAATCATACAATATTATGGGCCTGCTACTTGGGCACAAGATGGCTCGTGGGGGTACCGGACCCCCATTTACATGATCAACCGAATCATACGGTTACAAGCTGTCTTAGAAATAATCACTAATAAAACCAGCAAAGCCTTGACTATTCTGGCCCAGCAAGAAACTCAGATGAGAAATGCTATCTATCAAAATGAATTTGCTCTAGACTACTTGCTAGCAGCTGAAGGAGGGGTCTGTGGGAAATTTAACCTTACTAATTGCTGTCTACACATAGCTGATCAAGGGCAAGTAGTTGAAGACATAGAGATATGACAAAACTGGCATATGTGTCCATGCAAGTGTGGCATGGATTTAATCCTGGGGCCCTGTTGGGAAAATGGTTCCCAGTGCTAGGAGGATTTAAAACTCTTATAATAGGAGTTACAATAGTAATAGGAACCTGCTTACTGCTCCCTTGTTTGCTACCTGTACTTCTTCAAATGATAAAAAGCTTCACTGCTACCTTAGTTCGTCAAAATGCTTCAGCACAAGTGTACTATATGAATCACTATTGATCTGTCTGGCAAGAAGACATGGGTAGTGAGAATGAAAGTGAGAACTCCCACTACTGAGTGAGATTCTCAAAGGAGGGGAATAAGGGAGGAGACCACCCCTCATATTGTCTTATGCCCTCCAAAGAAAGAAGAAGTAAAAACTAAAAGGCAGAAATGAAATCCACAAGCAGAGAGCCCGGCGCCACACCCTGGGCCTGGTAGTTAAAGATCGATCCCTGACCTAATCGGTTATTTGATTAAGAAAAGCACTGTGAAGATCCCTGTCCTGTTCTGTTCCATTCTGATTACCAGTGCATGTAGCCCCCAGTCACGTACTCCCTGCTTGCTCAATTGATCACAACCTTCTAACGCGGACCCCCTTAGAGTTGTGAGTCCTTAAGAGGGACAGGAATTGCTCACTCGGGGAGCTTGGTTGTTGGAGACTTGAGTGATGCTGAATTTCCTGGCCGAATAAAGCCCTTCCTTCTTTAACTCAGTGTCTGAGGGGTTTTGTCTGTGGCTTGTCCTGCTACAAAACAATAGAACAATGACATTGAAATGTTGTGTGTAATATCCTATATTTTAGTATCTTATGGTAAAGAAGTTTCTAATATTTGCTTTTTTAAAACAAATTTAAAAGGCACAAACTAGGGTAGAATATTTCTGATAACAAAACTACTACTTTTGTGGTTTTATCACATGCATTCTTTGACTTTCTTGGAAGTATCCTTTGTACTTGTTCACTCTTTAAAGAACCACAGAATTTTATCCTTACTGATGAATTGAAAATACATAGAAAATAAATTGGCATTTGTTTAGGATTCCCCCCAAACTCCATACCCTTAGAAGAAACTAGTGAGGAAAATACAGTCTCAGTTTAAAAGAACTTGAATTTTACAGCAAATTTAATCTTGGAAATCTCTCTCCATACGAAGCAAGAGAACAAAGAAAAAATATTTACAATATAAGAATATCTATACATTTGAATACCTGGAGGACAAGATTGCCCTGATGTGGATAGGTCTGTAGAAGACCCTGAATTGGTTTCTAGCTGTTCAGCAAGCTGCAATTGGTGGCCGCATTATTATTGCGAATATTCTTATGAAACCAACAGTAACTAGGTCACAGTATGCCAGTTGTGAGCCATCCTGTTTGCAGGGTTGTTTGAAAAAGAAAACTTTTATTGTTACTGTTTAGAAAAGGCACATTCTATTTGAGCCCTTTCAAACAGGGGTCCAAAGCAATTCAGCTATTTTTTAGGCCACAAAGCAATGAGTATAAGAAGGAAGAAAAGGCTTTTAAGGAAAAATAATGAATCCATATGCCACATAATGAAAGTTAGCTGCTCTTTCAATGGCATCTCTCTGTCATTTACCAGTTTTAATCCCTTTTTCTATGTTGGCAAGAATAGAAGCAGGAATACAAGATGACAGTCTGGGTCAGTCATTATCGTGTTCATGCCAGGTACTCAGCCTGTTATCTGACTCTAAGATGACACAAAGCACCCTGAAAATGTTCCAAATATGGTTGGATTCCATCTTCCACACTTCTTTTGCATCTCTTAATGGTAGTGTGAAGTCTCAGTAGAAATAACAAGAAACATACCTTTTCTTAACATACATATCATCCAGATATTTAAAATCCATTAACTCTTTAAAATGATAGAATTTTAATGAAGACATTTACATTCAGCCTACTTGATTAGGTTTTCATATTTTTATGCATATTGGCAATGTATACTAAAATAAATGTATGTTTATTATTTTATTGGTGACATTTTTCTGAATACCGTTCCACTATCCTCCAATTAACATTCATCTGGTTGTAGCACTTGGGAACTTCCAGTTTCACCTCTGATGGGTAAGGAGCTTGCAAGTCACTATTCCCATGCTTACAACAAGAAAAAAAGGCTGAACAAGCAGAAAATAAAAGGATGTTTTGAACCCATCAGAGAATTGAGGCCACAGGGCAAACTACCGTACTGAAATTTGAAATAGGTGAATTCAGAGAATCACAGCAGAGCTCTGCTTACTTGGAACAGAAGCCACTGCAGCCATAACCTAGTAGTAATATTCCAGTGGTGACTTTGACAGATTGTGGAAGGCTGAGTGGAATAACAGTATGAGAGTGAGAACTCCTGGGTGATGCAGATTCAGGAGGGTCTCAAGACTTTTGTGAATTTCACCTCCAGGAACCCCACCAGTTCCTCAGTGGGGAACCCCTGAGATAACCCCACCAGTTATCTCAGTGAAAATACAGTAAAGATCCCTATGGCCACAGCAGAAGGGAAAAGTAACCATCCTAAAATCCTGTAGTCTTCTTCATAACAAAGGGCTCAGCTGATCTGGAGGAAAAGTTAACTGTCCTATTCTAGTCCCTTCTAACCTGGCTGTTTTACACAAGTGAAGAAAAAGAGAGTTTAAAAAATATCTGTGAAGGGTTAAAGTCCAAGGACATGGTGCCTCTAAACAGAATAAAGTTAAAAAACTAAAACCTGAATTTCCTATATACACACCTTTAGAAAGTATATAGATTCACTCTTATGATCATGGAACTTCCATAGAAGAAATTGAGGAACAAATGGATGATTGGTTGGAAAACAGGAACTGAACACAGAAGAAAAAATGCACCTGAATGGACAGAAGAGGACCTCAGCCAACTGATAAGAAGTATGGTTAAGTTCCCAGGAGGGACTCCAGGTCAATGGGAAAAGATTGCCCACGAATTGGGTCGATCTGTGACACATACTTACCCAAGGGAGACTGATTCCGTGTCTGCAATAGATATTTTTTCCTTTTATTCTGGAAGTGGAAAACCTGAGATTATGAAGTGGTGTTTTTTCTGTTTTTTGGGTTTTTTTTTTTTTTTGGCCAAGTATTAGTTCTGTTTTCATAATAACAAAGGTACCTTGGAAATAAATATGTAATAAATCTAAACTTCTGTTGTACAAAAAAAAAAGACTGATAAACAATAAAATTATAGAATGCTCCCCTTCCCAAAACTTTACCTCCACAACATCAGTGGGGCCATAAACAATAGTGGATTGCAGCTGAAACTGCTGAAAGACAAAGACTCAATTCAAGGAGTTCTTAGGAAACCCAAAAGAAAACAGGAAATATTAAAAATAAGGACAACTAGATCAATTGGAAGACTGCCAACTACAACCACAGTAAACATTAAACATAGCCCAATTCCTAGCAAGTTTAACATAAAAATTCACACTATGTGACTATTACATTTGGAGATTTCAACACACTCTTTCAGTAATTAACATATTCAACAGGTGCAAAATCAAGTGTGGTGTTAACACTGAGTGTCAACGTGATGGGATTGAAGGATACAAAGTATTGATCTTGGATGTGTTTCTAAGGTTGTTGCCAAAAGAGATTAATATTTGAGTCAGTGGGCTGGGGAAGGCAGATCCACCCTTAATCTGGTGGGCACAATCTAATCAGCTGCCAGTGAATATAAAGCAGGCAGAAAAACATGAAAAAGAGAGCTGGGCCTAGCTCCCCAGCCTACATCTTTCTCCTGAGCTAGAACCTTCCTGTCCTTGAACACTGGACCCCAAGTTCTTCAGTTTTGAGACTTAGACTGGCTCTCCTTCCTCCTCAGCTTGCAGACAGCCTATTGTGGGACTTTGTAATCATGTAAGTCAATACATACGTGTGTGTGTATATATATATATATATACACACTATTAGTTCTGTTTCTCTAAAAGAACCCTGACTAATAGATTTTGGTACCAGGAGTGGTTCTAGAGGAAAAGAATATTAAGGATTGAGTTCTTTTGGGTTTGAGTTTCTAGAGTTGGTTGCTTAATATGATTAGACCCAAAATGCTAAGGACTCTACTTCTAATACTATGAAGAACACTGATAGTCCTTTGCATGAACTGTTTAGAGAGTTACACAAAATAAATACATTTGACACTCCTGATTCACTGCTCATGAGAGGCATAGAGTTTAGTGACTCTATATATAATACTTTTGACCATATGTGGAGAAACAAGGAACATAATGAAGCTGGTTGGTTGCTCCTAAGTTCACTGGAAAAAGTGATGAAAGAAAATGAAGAACTCAGGGATTCTGTCTCCTGGCTTCAGAAGCAGATACTGAGCCTCAAAACTGCTAAGATTGCCCTGATTAAGAGTTTTATCTCCTGTAGAGAAAGAGCTGAAATTGTGGAAAAACAGACAAAAGCTCTTTATCATGCGAGTGGCTGATCTGCAACAAAAGATGAATGCACAGCCTCAGCAGGTGTCTACTGTTAAAATGAGGTCATTGATTGGAAAAGAATGGGACCCTGCAACTTGTAATGGGGATGTGTGGGAGGACCCTGATGAAGGTGGGGACACTGAGTTTGTAAACTTTGATGAACCTTTTCTCCCAGAAGGAACACCTTCCTCATCCCCAGTAGTGGCAACATCCCCTCCCTGACCCATGCTGCCATAAGCCTCTCCACATTTGTCTGAGGAGATAAACCCTGTGCTGCCTAAGGCAACAGTGATGACTCCCCTGAGGCAGTTGCCAGGCAAGATAATGTTGATTCTCCTCAGAATCCATCCCCAACACCCCTGTTTGTTTCTAGACCTATAACTAGACTAAAATCTCAGCGGGCCCCTAGAGGTGAGGTTGAGTGTGTGACCCAGGAGGAGGTGGAGTACACTAAAAAAAACTGTTTGAGTTCTCTAATTTATATAAAGAGCAATCTGGAGAACAGCCATGGGAATGGATATTAAAGGTATGGGAAAATTGTGGAAGAAACAGAGTAGGATCAGGCTAAATTTATTGATTTGGGCCCGCTAAGTAGGGATTCTGCATTTAATGTTGCAGCTTGGGAAGTTGAAAGGGGTTCTAATAGTTTATTTGCTTGGATAGCTGAAATGTGGATTAAATGATGGCCCAATGTGAGCAAGCTGGAAATGCCTGATCTCCCTTGGGTTAATGTAGAGGAAGGGATTCAAAGACTTAGGGAGATTGTGATGGTGGAGTGGATTAGTCGCTTTAGGCCTACTCATCCCAGCTTGGAGAATCTAGAAGATATAGCCTTGACCAATGTCTTGCAAAATAGATTTGTGAGGGCAGAACCTGCATCTTTGAAGAGCCCTGTAATTGCTCTTCTCTGTATGTCAGATCTAACGGTGGGAACCACAGTCACTCAACTACAACATTTAAATACAATGGGAGTAATTGGATCCCAAGATGGCAGGGACCAAGTGGCAGCACTCAACCATCAAAAGCAAGGTGGGTGTAGTTACAGTAATGAAAAGCAGAGGCAAAGCGACAATCAGAATAATCTGACTCGCATAGAGCTCTGGCATTGGCTAATTAATCAGAGTGTTCCTAGAAGTGAAACTGATAGGAAGCCTACAGCATTCCTACTTAAATTATACAAACAGAAAACTTCTAAGTGGAATGAGCAAAAGACTAATTTGCATTATAAAAACAGGGGATCACAGCCCCTCAATCAATTTCCAGACTTGAGCCAGTTTACAGACCCAGAATCCCTTGAATGAAGGGGAGGCCAGGTCCCCTCGAGGAAGGATTCCACTACATATGGACAATTTATGCAGTGAATCTTTCTCCCATTCTTCCCCAAGGAGACCTGTGGACTTTTCCAAGGGTAACTGTGCAATGGAGAAAGGGAATTGATCAGACATTTTGGGGACTACTGGACACTGGCTCTGAGCTGACATTGATTCCAGGGGACCCAAAATGTCGTTGCAGTCCTCCAGTTAAAGTAGAGGCTCATGGATGTCAGGTAATTAATGGAGTTTTAGCTCAGATCCAACTTACAGTGGGTCTGGTGGGTCCGGTGGGTCCAGTGGGTCCCTGGACTCATTCTTTGGTCATTTTCCCAGTGACAGAATGCATAATTGGCATAGACATACTTAGCAGCTGACAGATCCCCCACATTGGCTCCCTGACTGGTAGGGTGAGGGCTATTATGCCTTCAGTGGCCTTGCCAGCTGAAGGCAAATTGCTTCTGGTGGGCCTTATGGACAGGAATGGTGCGAAAGGCCAACTGGGAGCCACTAGAGCTGCCTCAATCTAGAAAAATAGTAAATCGAAAACAATATCGCATCCCTGGAGGGATTCCGGAGATTAGTGCCACTATCAAAGACTTGAAAGATGCAGGGGTGGTGTTTCCCACCACATCCCCATTCAACTCTCCTATTTGGCCTGTGCAGAAGACAGATGGATCTTGGAGAATGACAGTGGATTATCATAAGCTTAACAAAGTGATGACTCCAGTTGCAGCTGCTGTACCAGATGTGGTTTCACTGCTTGAGCAAATTAACACATCTTCTGGTACCTGGTATGCAGCCATTTACTTGGCAAATGCCTTTTTCTTTATTCCTGTCCATAAGGCCCGCCAGAAGCAATTTGCCTTCAGCTGGCAAGGCCACTGAAGGCACAGCAATATACCTTTACTGTGCTACCTCAGGGTTATATGAACTCTCTGGCTTTGCACCATAATCTTATTCAGAGAGACCTTGATCACTTTTTACTTCTGCAAGATACCACACTGGTCGATTACATTGATGATATTATGCTGATTGGATCCAGTGAGCAAAAAGTAGCAATGCATTAAACTTACTGGTGAGACGTTTGCTGGCCAGAGGATGGGAAATAAATCTAACTAAAATTCGGTATACTTCTATCAGTAAAATTTCTAGGGGTCCAGTGGTGTGGAGCCTATTAAGATATTCTTTCTAAGGTGAAGGATAAGTTGCTGCATTTGGCCCCTCCTACAACCAAGAAGGAGGCACAATGCCTAGTAGCCTATTTGGATTTTAGAGACAACACATTTCTCATTCAGGTGTGTTACTCTGGCCCATTTATCAAGTGACCCGAAAGGTTGCCAGTTTTGAGTGGGGTGCAGAATAGGAGAAAGCTCTGCAACAGGTTCAGGCTGCTGTGCAAGCTTCTCTGCCACTTGGGCCATGTGACTCAGCAGATCCAATGCTGCTTCTGGTGTCAGTGGCAGGAAGAGATGCTGTTTGGAGCCTTTGGAGGCTGTCATAGGTGAATCACAGCAGAGGCCCCTAGGATTTTGGGGCAAGGCCCTGTCATCTTCTGCAGATAACTACTCTCCTTTTCAGAGATAGCTCTTAGCCTGTTACTGGGCTTTTGTGGAAACTGAACATTTGATTACGGGTCATCAAATCACCATGCGACCTAAACTTCCTATTATGAACTGGGTGCTTTCTGACCCATCTAGCCATGAATGACCCATGCACAACAGCATTCCATCATTAAATGGAAGTGATATATATGTGATGGAGCTTGAGCAGGTCCTGAAGGCACAAAAAGTTACCTGAGGAAGTGGTTCTAACACCCATAGTATCCAGTCCTGCCACCCTGCCTTCTCTCCCTCAGCCTGCACTGAAGGCCTCATGGGGATTTCTCTATGATCATGGGGAGTTGACAGAAGAAAAGAAGGCTAGGGCTTAGTTCACAGATGGTTCTGCACGATACGCAGGCACTATCCGAAAGTGGACAGCTGCAGCACTACAGCCCCATTCTATGACATCCCTGCAGGACAGCGGTGAAGGGAAATCTTTCCAGTGGGCAGAACTTCAAGCCATGCACCTGGGTGTACACTTTGCATGGAAGGAGAAATGGCCAGGTATGTGACTATATACTGATTCATGGGCTGTAGCCAATGGTTTGGCTGAATGGTCAGAGATCTGGAAGAAGCATGATTGTAAAATTGGTGAGAAAGAAATTTGGGGAAGAGGTATGTGGATGGACCTCTCTGAGTAGTTGAAAACTGTGAAGTTATTTGTATCCCATGTGAGTGCTCACCAAGAGGTGATCTCAGCGGAGGAGCAGTTTAATAATCAACTGGATAGGATGACCCGTTCTGTGGACACCACTCAGTCTCTTTCCCCAGCCATGCCTGTCATTGCCCAATGGGCCGATGAACAAAGTGGCCATGGTAGCAGGGAAAGAAGTTACACAGTAGCTCCGCAACATGGACTTCCACTCACCAAGGCTGACCTGGCTATGACCACTGCTGAGTGACCAATTTGCCAGCAGCACAGACCAACAGTGAGTCCTCGATATGGCACCATTCCTCAGGGTGATCAGCCAGCTACCTGGTGGCATGTTGATTATATCGGACCTCTTCCATCATGAAAAGGGCAGAGGTTTGTACTCACTGGAATAGACACTTACTCCAGATATGAGTTTGCCTATCCTGCACGCAATGCTTCTGCCAAGACTACCATCCGTGGACTCACAGAATGCCTTATCTATAGTATTCCACACAGCATAGAAATTCTGACCAAGGCACTCACTTTATGGCTAAAGAAGTGCAGCATTGGGCTCATCCTCATGGTATTCACTGGTTTTACCATGTTCCCCACCATCCGGAAGCAGCTGGATTGACAGAACAGTGAAATGGCCTTTTGAAGTCACAATTACAACTCCAACTAGGTGACAATACTTTGCAGGTTTAGACAAAGTTCTCCAGAAGGCTGTGTATGCTCTGAATCAGCGTCCAGTATATGGTACTGTTTCTCCCATAGCCAGGATTTACAGGTCCAGTAATCAAGGGGTGGAAGTGGAAGTGGCACCACTCACTATCACCCCTAGTGATCCACTAGCAAAATTTTTACTTCCTGTTCCTGTGACATTACATTCTGCTGGCCTAGAGGTCTTAGTTCCAGAGTGAGGAATGCTGCCACCAGGAGACACAACAATTATTCCATAAAACTGGAAGTTAAGATTGCCACCTGGACACTTTGGGCTCCTCCTACCTTTAAGTCAACAGGCTAAGAAGTGAGTTACAGTGTTGGCTGGGGTGACTGACCCCCGACTATCAAGATGAAATCAGTCTACTACTCCAAAATGGAGGTAAGGAAGAGTATGCATGGAATACAAAGATCCATTAGGGTGTCTCTTAGTATTACCATGCCCTGTGATTAAGGTCAATGGCAAACTACAACAGCCCAGTCCAGGCAGGACTACAAATGGCCCAGGCTCTTCAGGAATGAAGGTTTGGGTTACTCCACCAGGAAAAAAACCACAACCTGCTGAGGTGCTTGCTGAAGGCAAAGGGCATACAGAATGGGTAGTTGAAGAAGGTAGTCATCAATACCAGCTACAACCATGTGACCAGCTGCAGAAACGAGGACTGTAATTGTCATGAGTATTTCCTCCTTCTTTTGTTAAAAACATGTTTGTGCATGTATACACTTGTACTAAGATATTCATTTTATTTCCTTTTCCTTTATCATGTGACATAAGATTTATTGACTTCATATCAGCATTTAAGTATTTTTAACTTTATGTAATAGTATTTGGGTTGGGGATTGGTGCATTTCAGGTTGTACGAAGGATAGGTATTATGTTAGGTATAATTATGACTTTATTATTCTTTATTTGAAGATTATTTATGATCTCAGGAGATATGTATTTGTTCAAATTCACAAGAGATGGACTTGTGATGATTAATACTGAGTACCAACTTGATTGGATTGAAGGATACAAAGTGTTGATCCTGGGTGTGTCTGTGAGGGTGTTGCCAGAAGGTATTAACATTTGATTCAGTGGGCTGGGGAAGGCAGATCCACCCTTAATCTGGTAAGCATGATCTAATCAGCTGGCAGCAAATATAAAACAGGCAGAAAAACATGAAAAGGAGAGATGGGCTTAGCCTCTCCAGCCTACATCTTCCTCTCATGCTGGATGCTTCCTCCCCTCAAACATCGGACTCCAAGTTCCTCAGTTTTGGGACTGGAACTGGCTCTCTCTGCTCCTCAGCTTGCAGACAGCCTATTGTGGGACCTTGTGATCATGTAAGTTAATACTTAATAAACTCCTCTATATATATGTATGTAAGATATATACGATAACTAATAGGATATATATACATATATACATATATATCCTATTAGTTCTGTCCAAGAGAACCCTAATACAACAATGATACTTTCAAACTGAACCGCACAATTAATCAGTAGATCTAATTGATGTTTGCAGAATACCTCATCCAACAACAGCAGCATATACATTTTTCTCAAGCTTATACGGAATATTAACCGAGATAAATACACTTGAACAAATGTAAAAAATAGAAATAAAAAGTATGTACCAGACCACACTAGAATTAAACTAGAAATTATAGGTGACTGGAAATAGCTGAAAAATTTAGAAATATTTAGAGATTAAACAATGTATTTCTAAATACAACATAATGCAAAGAAGATATTGCCAGAGATATTAAAAAATATTTTGAACTAATATGAAAATAAAACAACATTTGTGGGATGCCACAGAAACAGTGCTTAGAGGCAAATTAATAGCACTGAATACATACAAAGGTCTAAGATAAATGACCCAAGTTTCCATCTTATGAAACTAAAGAAAGAAGGCCTGTTTAAACAGAAGGGAAAAAGTAATAATTAGAGCAGAAATCAATGAAATAAAAAAATAAGAAATCAAGAGAGAAAATTAACAAACTGAACAGCTGGTTCTTTGAAAAGATCAATAAAATCGATAAACCTTTAGCCAGGTTAACTAAGAAAAAATAAATAGGATAAAAATTTCTAATACCAAAAATGAAGAAGGAATCATCGCTACTGATATTACAGACATTAAAATAGTAATAAATAATATTATGAACAACTTTAAGCTGTTCAAATGTTGCAGCCATGTTTATAAATACTCCCCTTGGCCAAGATTGATTGGTCTAGTATAAGCCAATACATAGAAAATATTTATTGAGCATTTATTTTATAATAATTTACCCTAGCTTCTGAGGATCCAACAGCAAGCAAAACACAAAAATGTTCTATATTACACTAAGCTTACATTTACTTATTGCCTAAGTAAATAATTTTAGAGGTAATGAGAATTCAGAATTTTTTTCCTTGCTTCTGCCTGTGATTCTTAATTCTGTGATTTAATCTTAAAAACAAAAAATACTAAATCAGTGAAATCATAGTTTTTGTTCAAAGATTTTTGACTTTCCATCACACTCCGAATACAAGTCCTTGCTGTTAAAGTGTCCCTATTTGCTATAACCCTGCCTCCCCATATTTCCATGACTCTACTTTTGCCACCTTTCTACTTACTTACTCTGCTTTTGAGTTTCATGGATAGTCTTGTTGTTTAGTTTACCTGAAATACTCTTCAGTGAAATAGCTGCATGGCTTGTTTCCTCCCTCCTGTTAAGTCTCTGCTCAAATACATCTTTATTGTTGAAATCTTTCATGACCACCCTGTACAAAATAACAGTCTTTCATTATTGTTCTTATCCTGCTTTAATTATCTTCATAGAAGTGGTCCCCAATGGATATAATATATAAACTGTACTTTATCATCTATCTACACTCACACATGCCACTAGGAGATAAGCTGCATGAGAGCAAAATGTTTGTTCAGTTCATCGCCTCACCAACATTTGGAACAATGTCTGATACATAGAAGGTACTCAGTAGCAATTTATTAAATGAATAGATTCCCAATTTAAAAATATGTATATATTTTTCTATATTTGAAATTTTCAAACATATAATCATAAGAAACAATCTGGAGAATTATAAAACATTTATATTTCAATTTCAATATTCTTTCAGCTTTTCTATGCTACTAAAAGATGACAAGTACTTCTAGCATCTTTACATACAGATATTAAGGGGAGAAATGAATGGTTCTGAAGTACAAAGTGAGGAAAATAGATATATTGGGATTCAGGGGTAAGGAGTATCTGGAGAAACAGAAAAACATAGACAGGTAATCACAGTCGTAGAGACAGTCTAGAACTGAGCAAAGTGCCTGGAGGATGCAGGGTGCAAAGGCAGGTGGACAACAAAAAATGCGAAAAAGAAAGTGGCCAAATACATTTTACATTATACTTCAATGTAAAACTTCTCCACTGGTTGAGAACTTCAATGAAATATTCAACGAACAGTGACTATAAAAAAACTCAAGAAAAGGGGGTCTATTTCACATCTGAGTTTCAAAACATAGAAAGAAGTTTAGTGAACAGAGGCATGATTGAGACTGGTTGCTGAGGACCAATTGTGTTCTCACCAAATTTATATGTTGAGATCCTAACCCACAATGTAACAGTATGAGGAGGTAAGGCCTTGGGGAGGTGATTA
Source organism: Gorilla gorilla gorilla (assembly GCF_029281585.2). Lineage (NCBI taxonomy): Eukaryota > Metazoa > Chordata > Mammalia > Primates > Hominidae > Gorilla > Gorilla gorilla. The sequence continues at coordinate 89,610,215 of NC_073234.2, forward strand.
GTTTGTGACGGTGGAGCCCTCATGAATGGGATTTGTGCCCTTTTTATAAAAAAGACCCCAGAGAATTCTTTCTCCTTTTCTACCATGTGAGGACACAGCCAGAAGATGGCTATCTATGAACCAGAAAGTGGGCCCTCACCAGATACCAAATCTTCCAGTGCCTTGATTGATCTTACACTTGCCAGTCTCCAGAGTTGCGAGAAAAAAATGTTTGTTGTTTCTGTTACCCAGTGTATGGTATTTTCATTATAGCAGCCTGAACTAAGATACTGGGAATCATTGAAAGCAGAAACTTCAGACAGGACACTGGGTTTCAAAATATGGATCACTGTTATCAGTTCTGATTTGATGACAAAAGGAGAACTATGAGAAACAAAATGGATATATTATAAAGTTTAAACCTTACATGATCTTGGGTGCTGGTTAGGCCTTCTATGTAAGTCTTCTTCCCCTATGTCAGATGATGGTCCTGAAGCTAGAAAGGAAAAATAGAAATAAAGTGAGAGAGAAGAAAGACAAAGTAGAGTATTTGAGAATGAGCTTAAACCCATGAGGATAAACTGAAATTTGTCCATCACATAAAGCTATATTATATTAGTCTCTTATTGTCTCCAGCCTACAATTTTGTTTGTATGGGGGGCCTGCAGTATCGCTGAGGTATTTCTCTACGGAGTTTCATGTAAGTGTGGTCTAGGATCCAGGGAAACTGAAGAAAGAGATCAAATGGAAGCTGAAGGAGCTCTGGGTCTGGCTGCAGTCCCAAGGAGATCTGGCAGAATCTAAAGCTGTTGTGGGCTAGCTACTGCCTCTAGCCAATGACGTGAGCCAGTAGATCCACATTAAAATATGTGACTTGTAAGAGGATCTCACTCTAGTCTGATTTTCCAAGCTAACTCCTTTCTTCCAAATCTTGTTAACAAATCTATTGTGGAAATCCGTAACTTAGAATCACGTAAGAAAGCAAATTGTGAAAATGTGGTTCCAAATTTGTGATTTTAACAAAATATAAATGCAGTCTGTAACTGATATGTATTGCTGTGTGAAAAGCACAGAGTAGTGTAAACAATAGTGCAAAACGACACCTTCATTTATGATTATCTTTCAAAGTTCTAGAGATTGGCCTTGGCTGGGTGGTTCTTGCTCCGGGTTTCTCATGTGGTTGCAGATAATGAGTAACATCATCCTAAGGAGTTCTCTCACATGTCTGATAGATAATGATGTCAGTCACCTGGATTCCATTTGCTGCTTTGGGCTGAAACACAACTCAGTTGCCTGGATTTCATCACAGCATCATGGTTGGTTTCCAGGGCAAGCATCTGAAAGATAGCCAAACAGAAGCTGTTTCACCTTTTATGACATAACATTTGGAGTCATGCATTGTTACCTCTGTCACATTAATAAATGTATTAGTCAGGGTTCGGTTAGAGAAACAGAACTAGTAAGGAATGTATACCTTGAAAGGAATTCACTTATTTTGGAGGCTGGTTAGGCAAGTTTCACAACCATAAGGTACGCCATCAGCAGCAACAATTTGGAACTCTTGGATATGACTGAAGCTACTGTCTATAGGCACACATTTTTCAGAAAATCCCTGCTCTGCTCCTAATCTGGAGATCATCAAATTCCACAGAATGGTTGCTATATGAAAATGACAGTCACTGCTTCAGTCACAGCCACTTTGAAATCTAAGTTCATGCTGACAGCCTTTAACCAGCTCATTGATACATTGATACTACTACTCCAAGTTAATGAGCCACTCAAGATGAGAATAGAAGGAAAAAGTCAGGGCTTGCAAATGAGTTTAGTCGGCTTATCCTATAGATAAGAGCCTTGATGTGGTAGCTCTTAGGCTGCATCACACTGATTTGGAAGGCTTAGAAAATGCCATGCCCATTTGCAGATCACTAGATAAATAGCTTGATGAGAAAATCTTGCAACATTGATAGAATCAGACATATTACCCATGTGTTTTTGTTTTTGTTTGGTTTTGCCTAAACATCTGTCTGTCACACATGATTTTCCTCTTCTGTGCTCTCACAATAATTTAAAAACAATATTTATAAAGATAAATCTAATTTAAAAATTAAATAGATTCAAAACATTTAAATTAAGCAAAAATGCTGACTCTATGTGGAACAAATTAAATGGAGTCTCAATTGCTATATTACTGATATCTTTAAACTTTCTTCTCTTGCTTATTTAACATAAACAAATAAGAAACTGATATATTTAAGCTCTCTTTCACTGCTGATCACCAGCTTTAGAGTCTATTCTCAGAACTTTAGATCACAAATGGTGAGATCCATGACTATGTATAAAAACAAGCTGGAAGCAGTTTCAACCTTTGGCATTCTGAGAGTTTCTTCCAGAGAGTGCTTATCCCAGCAAAAGCTAGTGAAAATATACATCTAAATGCACAGTACCCTGTCATGTCTTTGACTTTACTGCTAAGACTTCAAAAAGAACTTTTCAAACTTTTTTTTTTCAGGGACTTCACTACTCATGAAAGAATCTTTCCTTTGTTAAAGAGAGATCCACTAATTTAGGAAATTAAGCCTAAGACGTTCAACTATGCAGTATTATTAGTGACAACATAAGATGTTAAATCGCGTAGAATTCCACATTATAGTGTGAGTTTCAAGCCTCCATTGAATACTCAACTGACCAGGAAATAAGAGGAAATAGTTTATGTAAGAATTCATTGTAACATGAATGAGTTATTTCTGCTTTTAACTTACTGAAAGTCTACTTGAAACACAAGGAATATATGTAAACTACTAACAGATTTATCAAAAGAGTCTATCATTGGCACAGTCTATTTTAAGGAAATTCAAGTTCACAAGGCATGAAAGACAAGTCTCACTGTTTCCTGCTAGTCAGACCACTTGCTACCATGAAAACATCATATTTTAAGAGTGACATATGTACACGTGAGTTGTTGGAAGTTTTCCTGGAATCATATGCTATGGAGAAAAAAAAAATCACGATTCTAGTGTGGTACAGTCCTTTAAAAATTCTTAGAGAATACATGACAACTTTTTCTTCAATATATGAAGATTAGTCACAGAAAAGGGGGAGAAGACACTGTGAAAGTAAATCTGTAGCAGAAAAGTAAGTATTACAGAAAAGATAGTTTTGTTCACTATAAGAAATAGCATAGCATTTAGATATACCTAATGTTAAATGACGAGTTACTGGGTGCAGCACACCAACATGGCACATGTATACATATGTAACTAACCTGCACGTTGTGCACATGTACCCTAAAACTTATAGTAAAAAAAAAAAAAGAAAGAAAAAGCATTTAGACCTGTCCAATCGTGGATAAATTTCCACAGGAGGTATTGAAGCTCGTTATTTTTCTTTCTACTTCCAGTTTTTATTAATAGGGACAAACATTCACCATTTCAGCAACTCTGCATCCATTAGCAAGTAATTTTATAATGTCATTTGGCTTAATAAGAAATGCATTCACAAAGGTCCTTTTAAAAAACAAGCTATTTGTAAATCAAGGCACATCTGTAGTTATTTTCTTATGATTGGAAATATTAAAGCTGGATATCAGTTGCTAGTTAACAACTAGAGGGGATTTTTGTGCTTGATGGAATGTTGACCTATATGTTCCTAGGTATTCTTTTGTAATGATAAGATTGTTAATAGCTTAATAAAGACCGCCAAAATAGAATTCAAAAGAGTTTGGCTTTACTGTTGCTTTTTCCTCATTTGATCATGGAAAATTATTTAGCCTCTCTCTTTTTCATGCTTAGAGCATTATTGTGCTATAAGTCAGCAAGATAAAAGATGACATAATGCATGAAATAGTTTATGATAGTCTAGTATGCATGAAATATCATACTCTCTGGAGTTCTCTGATGTGGTGGATTTCAGGCGGAATTTGAAGAATGAGTAAGATTTAATTTTGAAGAGATTTCATTCTAAAAGGGGAGTAAAGACAAAGGCAGATTACTATGATTTGGAAATACTTTTTAAAAATTTCCAATGGGCTATTCCGGGCAAATGGAAGGTAGGATGAACCTACCCTATATGGCATCAGTCAGTAAACTAGAATCAGTGGACCAACTCTGGCCTGTTTTGGTAAATAAAAGGTTATTGGATCCCAGACTTGCTATTTCTTTACATATGTTTATAGCTGCTTTTCTGAGACAAACTGGAGAGTTTAGTACTTGTGACTCTCTAGAGACTGAGTGGCCAGCAAAATTCTAAAATATTTGCTATCTACCCCTTTAAGGAAAAGTTTGCTGACTCCTGCTTTAAGGAATCTTTGCGTGTCCTTAGAAAAGAAAAAGAGAAATACCTTGCCTGTGAGAAATTCCCAGAGGATTTTCTCTGCAGCAGAGATTCTTTGTTCTTTATTATTTTGGCAATAATTCATATGACAGATTTTAGAATATAAAAGACAATAATGGTTTAGTGGAAAAGCAGGAAGATCCCAGTATTTCACAGCAGCTAAATTTCTGTCTCAGCAACAAGAAGAAGGTTGATTTACAATTTATTTAAATGACAGTAATCATGATACTTGCAATATATGACATTTTGTGTAACTTCAAGTATTATTTCATCTTTAGTATTAAACAATAAACCTTGATATTGCTTAGGATTAGGAGAAGAGTTAACTACGTAAGTACTCATGCTATATACGTGGTAGGAGATATATTAGAAAGTCTTCATTCTTCTTCAGTACCTCATTTTTCCTTTATTCATCTACTCATTTATTTCCTCTTGCCCCAAAAGGCAATTCACTTCAAAAAGCTATATTACTGAAAAATATGATGGAAGACATAAGTCACATAAATTAGATAATTCAAAGATAAGGCTGTTTCTAGCTCACCACTAATTTTCCTTTGATTTGTGCTTTTTTCCTTTTTACATAGAAGTCTGCATGTGTTTTGCCATAAGTCAGCTTAACTTCACACCTGATGATTAGTTCCACGTGACTGGTGAAAAGTATTGCTATACATAAAACATACCTGGTTTCAGACCCTATCAGCCTGTAAGCACAATGATTATTTACTATATCAATGTGATTCTAAAATTGCTTTTTAAGACTTTTGTTATTTAGTGCTGACATAAAAATTTTTGAAGCAGTTGGGCTTTCATTGAAATTGCTTGAGAATCATGAGTAAATCTTTTCACAAAAATACTGAGAGCAAGTAGAGAAAACACTGGCTGTATTGCCTGGAGGTAAGAGTACAACACTATTTTTTTCTCTCTCTCTCTCTCTCCGGTGCTTAGTTAAGAAGCTTTAAGTCTTTGCATGGTCCTTGGGTGGGACTTGGAATAAGTCAAACAGAAGCTTAATTCCTGCTTCTTTTTGACAATGATTTTCTCAAGCTCTGTACTTCAGTTTTCACATTTGCAAAATTAGGCTAAAAATTTCTCTCAAAAAGTTGCTATGTTTTAAGTTTAAGAAAACACGTAGTAGGCACACTCTCATATACACAAGCATTTTCTACATCAATGTTATAGACCCTATTTCTTACTGTTTAACAATATACTTAGATTAACATCCATATATTTAATAAAACAAAATTTTAATTGAAGGGAAGAAAATTAGGCAAATTATTTACCATGACCAAATTTGTCCATAATTACAGTTTACTCATTTTGTAACTTACCCAAATATCATTCTTTTATGATATATAACACAAATTAGTAGATATCATTGATATTCTTTCTCTGATAATGTCTACTGCTGTAGAGAAAAGACTTCATTAAATATTGTCAAAATCCTGCTATTTTCACATAGTCCTTAATGCTTTTGAATCCTGGGAAAGTGGTATTGATTATCATCTTACTTAGTGTCACATCTTCCAGAATTTTTATGGGAGTGGTGACAATTGCCACTGCCCACAAAGTGGCTATGAATGAAGATTAAACAGCTGCTTTGATTCTAGATTGTTATCACCCAAATTGAAATGACATAACACATTGTATAGAGAAGGCAAGCAGCTTATTGAGGAGGAAATCTCCTAATATTGACATCCTACCTATTTATCTAAATCAATTCTAAAGACAAAAATATCAAATCAATGTTAATCAAATGGAATGCAAGCTGACCCTGAGTATAAGGGGGAGGAAATGTTACTCAAAACATGTGATCAGCTAGTTTTTATATCCTTTTACTTTTCTTCTATTAAAAATATATAAAAATAAAATAACTATAAAATTACACATACATGATTGTCTGCTTCAATGATGTAGTTACCATCTGTTTTTAGGAAGAAAGTTTCTTCTCCAGAAGCTGTACCATTGATGTATATTGTACAGTTGGGAGAAGCATTTCAAAGAACTAAAGAGGGAGTAAACTTCCAATAAGTTCCTTTGCAAGATATTTCAGGGATGCTAACAATGAACCCAACTGAGGATCTGTGGTTCTTCCTTCTGGGATTTTTTTTTTTTTTTTTTTTTGGAAGTTGCTGGGTTTCTTTTAAATACTCTTAAACAAAAGGGAAGGGTGTGTAATTGGAAACAATGGCTCTGAACCAGATCACAATATCTGGTCTCGTGTGTGTGTGTGTGTGTGTGTGTGTGTGTGTGTGTAGAGATAGAGACAAGATCTTGCTATGTTGCTCAAGCTAGTCTCGAACTCTGGGCCTCAAGCAATCCTCCCACCTCAGCCTCCCAAATTGCTGGAATTACAGGTGTGAGCTACCACACCTGGCCCTCAATCTGGACTTTAGCCAACTGAGTGATCAGTTACTTGTTGTAAGAGATCTCCATTCTAGTGTTTTTGAAGATGACAGAAACCACTCAATGTAAGAAGAAATTTAAAGGAAAATGCCATGTGTGGTTACTTCTGAAAATTCACACACTTTAGAGTTTTGTTATACGCAAGGTAGTAGAAATCATACTATAAAAGTGTCAAGTTTAAAGAGTTTGTATGTTCTATGTCAAAAATTGTTTTCTATCCCATCCTCCAAAACTGTATCTTGTAGACATAGATGTGAGAATTTAGTTTAGTAGATGTTCATCACTGTTATAAGTGACCCCAATTTACAGAATTTATCTTCTGTTTTCTGTTGTCACATCAACCAGTCGAATATAATTAGACACATGAAGTAAATGTATTTTGTAGGTTTAAAATATGCCATCTGCTTGATAGTTATACATATTGCAACCACCATTTAGTGCCAGCATTATAAAAAAATTATATATATATTTTTTGGGGGGAAACAGACCTACTTTGTTGCCCAGGCTGGAGTGCAGTGGTGCAATCTCAGCTCACTGCAACCTCCACCTCCTGGGTTTAAACAGTTCTCGTGCCTCAGCCTCCCAATTAGCTGAGATTACAGGCACGCACCACCATGCCCGGCTAATTTTTGTATTTTTAGTAGAGACAGGGTTTCACCATGTCGGCCAGGCTGGTCTAGAACTCCTGACCTCAAGAAATCCACCCACCTCAGCCTCACAAAGCGCTGGGATTACAGGCATGAGCCACCACGCCAGGCCATAAATAAATATTATCACAAGAAATTAAATCAAAGTAATCTCACTTTTAATTGGCAAAAATTTTTAAAAAACTCAAATTACGTGGTCTTAAAGAAAAAGAGTTTAAGCTTTACAATATATTGACAACATAGTAACATTAAAAATTAAAAGCAAATATTATTTTATAGATTAAAAAAATCACCCAGGTAGATCCTGCGCCTGGCCAGCCCCGCCCGGCCTTCCCTCCGGCCTACCTGACGGCCTTGCGTCTCTCCTCCTCCCCACCTTGTGGCCGGCAGCTGCCCTCCAGCTTTGGCTCCGTGGACTGGCTCTCCCAGAGCAGCTGCTCAGAGCCAACTCACACCTCCAGGCCTGCCAGGTCTCCCAGGGGAGCCTCCCTGGCCTGGGTCAGATATCCGGCACCCGGGAGCCCCCTCAGGCCGTCAGCATCAAGGAAGCTAGGTCCTCAAATCGGCCTGCGCCGGAGAGGACTGTGGTTGGGTTGAGTAAGGGGCCAAACCCCTGGTGGGCCCCAGGTGTCCGCACAGCCTTCACCACTGAGTAGTTCCGCGCCTTGGAGACCGTCTTCCGGCACCACCAGTACCTGGGCTCTCAAGAGCGGAAGAGGCTGGCCAGGGAGATGCAGCTCTGGGAGGTCCAGATAAAAACCTGGTTTCAAAATCCCCGGATGAAACACAAAGGGCAAATGCAGGACTCCCAGCTGAATAGTCCCTTCTCTGAGTCACTCCATGCGTCCCCGGCTTTCCATTCCCCGTCTTCTGGCCTTCCCAATGGCCTGCAGCTGCTGTGCTCTTGGGCATCCCTGCCCAGGCCCCAGGCTCTGATGCTGCCCCCTGGCTCCTTCTGGGGTCTCTGCCTAGTGGGACAAGAAGCCCTGGCCTCTGCATGGGCTTCCTGCTGTGGGCAGCCTCTGGCGTACCATCCCCCAAGCCCAGGAAGTGGCGTGCATCCGTTAGGACCAGCCCTGTCTACGGGGCTCTGAGGCCTGTGTGCTCTGCTGGAGACAAGGGATGCATTTTGAGTAAGCGCCTCTGACTCCATGCCTCCCACACACGCGGCCTTGTGCAGATCGCACCTGGCACCTACCTGGAGGACTCAGCTGTTCTGTTTACATCGTGGGGGCACCTCTCACCCTGACCCACACAAAGGTTCTGGAGATTTCTGGAGAATGTATTTATTAAAGCTACCTCTTTACTGAAAGTTACCAAAAGGGTCGGTTTAGGAAGTAAATGAAGGGTCAGTGAACAGAGTCAGACGCAGAAGTGGGTTTGGTATGGGTAGGGCTTTCAGCATATGATAAAAGGATAATTTGTTTTTTAAAAAGTGTTGGAAAAACCATGAAGGATTGGAAGGGAATGCAGGTGTCGTGTTTATAACTTTGTGGTTCGAGTTCCTTTTAACAAGGACTCGAAGCTGGAAAGCAGGAGGGACAAGGGTGAAAATTAAGGCGGGGTGCTGGGGCCCTGCAGTGCACTCTAGGTCGTGCGTGAGCTGGGACTGTGCCCGCAGCCTGCTGGGGGCTGCTCTTCTCCAGCCAGGGAAAGCAGAAAGCAGGGCAGCTGGAACCTGCTGCTGTGCCTGGACTGAAGCCTCCAGCATGTGCTTACCTATCCCCCTCCTCGCAGCAGCCTCAGGACAAAACAGAATGACTCAAGGACAGCACTTCCTGCAGAAAGTCAGGAAGTGCCCATTATGGGAGGCATGGAAGCCCCTCCCGGGTAGTACTCTCCCTCATTGATGGACCGTTCTTGGTGCAGACTCCTCACTGCACGCACCGAAGCTGAGACAAGCGCGCATCCGTCCATGTCGCCCCAGGAGGTAGGCAGCGCGAGGCGCCCAGACAGACGGGTTCAGCCTGCAGGACTGTGAGGCGACTTGTGAAACCGACCCAAGCATTCCAACAGGAACAAAAGTGTGGTCCTGTCGCCACGTCCACAGCAAGTTCCACTTTCCCCTTGCTCATTTCTGCGTTGTTGGAGGTGTTTACAACCAGCATGTGCTTTTATAATACAACCTCAGGTAAGAGTGGAAGAGCTGCTGTACGTCCTGGCGAGTGATAATGTGACGGAAGCCTGGGCGAAGCCCTCGGAGAGCAGTGGCTGGACAGGGGCTCCTGGGTGGGGCTTGGACAGCACTGACTTGTGGGTGTGGAAGGGGTCACGTTGTCCGTGATAAAAGTAAAAATGCGCCGCCAAAAAAAAAAAAAAAATCACCCAGCACTTTGGGATACCCAGATGGGTGGATCACTTGAGGCAAGGAGTTCAATTCCAGCCTGGCCAACGTGGTGAAACCCCGTCTCTACTGAAAATACAAAAATTAACCACGCATGGTAGCCTGGGCCTGTAGTCCCAGCTACTCAGGAGCCTGAGGCACGAGAATCGCTTGAACCCGGGAGGTGGAGGTTGCAGTGAGCAGAGATGGCGCCACCGCACTCCAGCCTAGGTGACAGAGCAAGACTCTGTCAAAATTTAAATATATATATATATTTATATTACATATATATTTAAAAATATGTATTTTTAATCACAGTTGGAAGAATGTACATCTAAGAAGTTGCCACAAGATTTTTGTGTCTTAGTGGTAGACTGTGATAAAATATGTTTGACCAGTGAATTAATTCACAGAACACATTTAGGTTAAAAATAAAAACAGAAGAGTAAATTTTATAGCTTTTATTACAACTATGGCCAAAAAGTGAGCCATATAGAGGGAGCCTGTTGTCACTGCAACAAGAAGGGAAGAACAGAATAGCTTTTGCTGTATACTCTTGGATATTCCAAGAAACGAGATTCGAATAGCATTTTGGCAACTATTGCAAATGTAGATATTTGTGGATTAATCAATGTAAAGTAGGTACATTTTGTTTGGACCTTTATGTATTTTTCTACATTCTCCCCCTTTTGTATAGTGCTTCCTCTCTACCTTCAGTAAAGAATCGCCTACCATTTTGGCAGAGGTGGGTGAAAAGTTTCTTAGCTGGGCCTTAAATTCCTGCCTGTGGGGATCTCAGACTAAAACTATATATTCCTTGATATTATGAATATAACAAAGATGTTATTTTTCATATTAGGGTATTTTTCATACAGTACTTTGCTGAATGGTCTCATTTCTTCTATGCTAATTTGTTAAAAAGATATAGATTCAAATGATGAAATAATATATAAATAGGATTTATTCAATAAATATTGAAGTATTACAAATACTTAGCAGTGTTCCATTTTTTGAATCTGTTGATTCAATCCTCATAATCCATTTGTTCATTGTAATTTCACATTTAAAAAAGGCTACTTGATTCTCAGTAGCTGAATTTTCAGTGCATGTGAGTGTTTACTATTTAGCTTATATTGATAAGTTATCTGACATGACTATTGGTATATATGTTACCTTATGTCGTTTTGGGTAAAAGTGTCTTTTATTTTGACTTCTACAAATTGATACAATAAAGAAAACTGGAAAAAATAGTTTACCACTATTTAAACACATTTTTTTAAAAAAGCTTTCAATTAGAGAAAGCTTTCAATTAGAGGTGTTAGTAAAATTTTTAAAAAGCAAAATTATAGAGACTTGCTAACATTTGGAATAAACACAATCAGCAGTATTAATAATTTACCAAATATAAGAAACTATAAATAGCATTATCAGTGACAAGTAATGCCATTATGAATGCTTTCTTTGTTGTGAAGTGGGATCAAAATATTGCTTTGTATAGAATTTTTTTATCATTAATTTTAAAATAAAGGCACTTTTAGTAGTTGAAGATTATCATAAGAAGGAGATGATTATATATTCTTTGTAAATTTTAGGAAATTTAGTAATCATGTTTTAAAGAAAATTGTAGCCATACTGAAAAATGGTTGAATATCTTATAAATAAAGTGCTCTAGCTTGTTCCCATTGCAACTGAATCCTACAATGTGCTATTTGTCTTTTCTTTATGTTGAAGTCCTTACACACTTGCTTTTCACTTCTCTCCATTAAGATATATTTATATGAATGTTCTTCAAATGACACCTGAATAAACAGCAGTTAAATCTAATGTATGGTGCTTAAATGTGTGATAAGTGACCAAATATATAAAAACTAGTCTTATAAGTTTTAAAACAACTTAGCATATTCACATATTATTAACAAGTAGTATTAGAGAATCCCATACCTTTAAAGAAGTTTGCAGTGAAATAGTAAATGTGACTGAGAATGGAAGTAAAATAGAGAAAGATGAATTCCATGTAACCTTTGGGAACCAGTAATCTGCTCTGAAGCAACCAACTACATAAAGGTCACATCAAGGCAAGAATAAAGTGACCCTGTATAAAATATTAGAACAGTTTAATGCAATATTTTGTGATTTTCAAAGGTTATAAATCTAAACACTGTACCAAATCTGAACTCTCTTGAAATCAAGTGCCATTAAGACTACCCTGATCTACCACTCAGACATGTAATTATGTCAGATTCCAGCGCTGTATCTTCATAATAGACATTTCCAGGGCTTAAGTACACTCCACACATGAGAAGAATAATGTACATATTCTGAAACATCAAATAATAGATCAATGACTTTTCTTTGGTTTCATTATACATTGCAATTCTATATTTGTCTCTAAAATTTCTGCCTTTGTTATTAAGCTTATTTTAGCTACTCTTTGAATGAGTTTAATTTATATAAGCAGGAATGTAAATATCTGTAAAATTAAAAGTGAAAATAATTGTTTAATTCCAGCCCCCTTCCCTCCCTCCAGCAACTCTTTACAAAACAAACAAAAAAAACCAACAACAAAAAACAAACAAACAAACAAAAACCCACCACCAACAAAAAATAACCCAGCAGTTTTGCAAGCCTTTTTATGGAAAGGGGATTTGAAAAGAACAGTATTTGGGGTGCCAATGCATTAGGAGATGTACTCATTAAGCAGCCCACCTTTCTTCCTTTCTGGGATGTTCAGGGTTCTGGGCACATAGGTGTTTTACTGAAGATAGTTGGGCACCAGGTTCACCCACAGGTACTGTTATTGCCTTAAAACAATCCAATATCCTCATCATCCATATTGTCCTTGATACTTCCATGACTAGTGATAATAGAAGGGGCATGGAGGAGAAAAGTTGTTGGCAGGTAATCTCATGTTCCAATGGCCTTTAGTTTCCATGCATATTGATTTCCCATAGAATAATACTCCAGGCATATCTCTATCTACTCCCCTTTAAAGAAAGAATAAATGATTAGATTGCTGAGTTAGGGAAAGGGAGTTAGGGCTACATAGCTCAGCTCCTTTCTACTCATCTTCAAGTTTTATACTTCCCTGACACATCCTGTGATAAGCCTCGTAGTAGAGACTCTAGTCTGGTGGTGGTAAGGCTGTGGATTTCCAGGACTTCTTGTGAGTTGTAGAAGTGCACATTGAGATTTGTAGCAAATACCACAAAGCTCACCACCATCAAAATTATTTTCTTATATTTCCCAGAAACTTTTCAGTTAGGAGACAGCCTGTGGCTAATTTGGTCCAATGTCTTTTAAGGTGAAATAAATAGCATAAGGCACTTCCAAGAAGAATAAAGATAAGCTCTTGAGTGATTATTCTGTCTCTCTTTTGCTAACCCAGCAACTAGCAGCTTTTCAAGATGGCACAGCTACAAGATGGTGTAGCTTTAAGCGTAAAAATGCCTGGTTCCTGAATCACCCCTCTGCCCCAACCACATCTGCCCATGCAGTTTTTTTATAACCCAGCCAGGACTGGCTTTCTGAGTGTATGACTTGTGAAGGTGCACAGGGGTCTGTGATTAGAAACTCTCAGTGTTTGATTTAATGTTGTTTTTGCCATCTTAAAATTCTTAATATTTTTGAGCAAGGGATCTCATATTTTCAAAAATTACATAGCTAATAATGACCCCAGCAAAATCTAGAAAAACAAGTTATAACTAGGAGAGAATTTTTACAGCTGACAATAAAATCCACTGCAGCTAGTATGAAAGAACAAATGAGTTTATTTAAGAATATTATTTAGTTACTGGAATTACATGCCAAACTTTTAGAAACCATACAAATAGGAAAACTATACAATCACACCATAGAAATATTTTATTGAAAGTCTGAAGCAGCAGCAGCTTTCTGCCCGCTAAACATACAGAATGCCAGGGACCTGATAACAGAAACCCTTATATGGCTACTATTAAAAACAAACAAACAAAAAACCAACAAACGAAAACCTCCAAAAAAGGAAATAGAAAAATCTGTTCTGACTTTGCTTGCTAGAAAAGCCTCATGACCTCTTCCACATAATTTTTAGTTCAACCTTTCAAGTCTTTTATGGGAGCCTGCAGTGTACAACTTTGTCACTTTTGAAAACTTAGCTTCAAAAGTGTAAGAAATGAGATTTTACCTCACCATTCCCTAGTTTAAAGAATATATGTTGATTGAACCAATCTGCAATATTTACCAGAGACAGGATTGATCTGTTTATTTTTTTATTTTATTATTTTTTATATATTTATTTATTTATTTTTGAGATGGAGTCTCGCTCTGTTGCCCAGGTTGCAGTGCAGTGGTGCGATCTCAGATCACTGCAGCCTCTGCCTCTCGGGTTCAAGTGATTCTCCTGCCTCTGTCTCCCGAGTAGTTGGGACTACAGGTGTGTGCCACCACGCCAGGCTAAATATTTTTGTAATTTTTGTAGAAATGGGGTTTCACCATGTTGGTCAGGCTGGTCTCAAACTCCTGACCTCAAGTAATCCACCCACCTTGGCTTCCCGACGTGCTGGGATTACAAGCATGAACCACTTTGCCCGGCCCAGGATTGGCCTGTTTAATCCTGGGACTCAGAATTGGGAAGCCATCCCAAAGACTCACTCCAAATTAATTAGGATGCTTTGTAGATGTCTTTAAACATACCTCCTAATTATTTAATTTTCTCCAATACCACTAAAATCAATTGATATCCACTTATCATCTGGCTTTTCTGTTTTTTTCTAAAATTTTGTCTATATAAGATCTCTGTAAAAGGATCTTTAAAAAGACAAACAAAAATGCATCTCTGATCTTGATGTTCCTCTGCTTAACCAATCCTCTATTTCAAAACAAACCATTGCTTCGAGGATGCATCAAATGTCTTAATGTGGTATACTAGGCTCTCCATCTTCTGGCCCTTACTTTTCTTTCTATTTTCATGTCTTTTCACACTCCATCTTGCACTCTATCTTTCATCCATATTGAACTATTTTTTTCTAGCCTATAAGCTTCCTCTCTACATGCAGTTCTTTTGCATGCACTGTTCTCCCACTTTTTCCAAATGCTGTCTGCCTTCACTTGGCTAATTCCCATTCTTAGGTAAGGACTTGGCTTAAATTCACTTCTGAGGATTTTTTACTGTCTCCCTCTCCCAGCCACAGATTAGTATGCCCTACTTTCTGATTCCCTTGCATTCTTTACTTTTCCTATGTTAACTGCATGGAAATTACTTGTATAATTGTCTATATTCTCTGATAAACTACACACTCTGTGAAGACTGAGGACATGATTGTTTCATGTATTGATGCATCTTTATACCTAACAAAATTTCTCAGAGATAATGTGCTATCAACAAATTTATGAATAATAACAGAATGAATAGATGAGTGAGTGGATGAATACATAAACCAATGATTAAATGAAAGAAAATGTAGCTCTGGCTTCTAAGTATGTTTTATACTATCCAATGGTTCTGTTTGTTATATAGTGAGATAAGTTCTGGAGACCTAGGTTTTATCTTTGGATAGTCCATGGGTTTATTAATTCAACAAATATTTCTCATAAAATTACTATATGCCTAGCCCTATGGCTTTGTGTCTTTGTTTACCCAAGCTAAATATTCAGGATCTCAGTTTCATCATTTGCAGTATCAGAGTAATAATATTTATCTGAAGAGTAATAATATTTATCTGAAGTTTTTTGTAAAAATCCAGTGAATTTACAAAAATATTAATTTTGTATTACTGTTAGTATTGTTAAATAGTTGTTTCCTATTAGATGGTGTTTGTATTATTGACAGTGTTTTAGAGAATTTATTCCTATTAATATGTAGACATATGACTTACTTCACTAATATATAAGCAGAATATGTTGAGACTGATAAATAGTTTAGAATAAAATTTTAACTTAATAAAAACATGTTCTGTATTATTTGTCTAATTTATGGTGTCCATCCCAGAGACTTAAGGTACAATCACATTTTTATATTTCCCTTAGGATTTGCAACCAAAAAAAAAAATCCATACTCAGACTCAAGTTTTGGACTGCTCTACAACTGCATTGATCTTACATCAATGCAATTGCATTGTCCATCGTACCATCTAACTTTATCTGTCTATCTATCTATCTAATTAGCAGTACTACTGTATTTGTGCAATCTATCTCAGAAATAGTAGTCTAATCCAGATTAAAATTGAATTGAAACTCCACTTTTGGACATGAAATGAACTAAATACAGGGAAAAATAGAAGTGATCAAGAGGAAGAAGAAAGTATGTGTGAACATCTGTCATGCCAAACTCTACTGTTCCCACTTATACATTGTACATTATATCTCTCCCAAAGTTAGAGCTTGCATTTCAAAGAAATGTCATTGCAAATTAAATTTATCTGACTGCCAGTCAAAATGTCCATTATGGGCACAATTTGCATTTTAACGAATACTTCCATTGTTATATAATTTCAAATATATTTTGAACATAATTCATGGCTTCAACCCTCTATAGATAACCCTACTGTTCATTCCACATTACCTGATACAGACCTCTATAAATTTTTCAGTTATCTGTTTCATCTTTACTTTAATACCAAACATTTTCTTTTTATTTCATATACATTGCTCCTTTCTGCCAAAAAAGGTCTCAGGGATTTTTTTGTGTTTTGTTTTTTAGGTTTTTTCTTGTCTTTATGTTTTTTCCTCACATTTTTGCCTAGATATTTTTTCTTTCTCTTGTGGTTCACTAAATACTTTCCTGACTTATTTGACTCCTGCACCCTTTTATATCGCAAGGTATATCCCTCATCCATGGTGCATATCACATTTGTAATGTCACTTTACTTTTTATGTATAGTTGATTAATGTCTGTGTCACCCAGTAGATTATATGAACCAAGGGAGCATGTCTCTTCATGCTCACAATTTTAATTCCAGGATCTGGCCTATTAATTTACACATAAGAGGTTTTCTATACATGGTTTAGAATGAATAAATGATTCCCCAGTCCCTGGGGTATGAGGTAGGTGAATTTATAAGTCAACTTGAGACACATAGAGTCAAGTTAAATACATAAAAATATCATTATTATATAAAATATAAGGACAGAAATATAAGAAATAACAACGAGAGTTAAGAAAGGATGCTGCCATTCATGGTGCCTCCTACTTTATCACACTCTACTGTAATTCTCACTTTAAACTCATGTGGTTTTTATTATTCTCATTTTACAACTGAGAGACATATGATGCAAAACGTTTAATTGGTTCAACTCCCTACCCCTAGGAAGTGGTGAGGCTGAGCTGTGTGACCCATTCTAATCACCTCCAAAGCCCACTCTCTTTCCACCACTCCATGATTGAACTACTTGCTTCAGAACTTCTGATTCTCTGTGAGATTCTCTTCAGCTTGGGGCTTTGGCCTCTGGATTCTAAAGAATGAGTTATGTAGAAATTGTGAGTTTAATCCTATCTTAGACTCACGTCTTCTTAATTGCGTTTTCTCTCTTTTTTCCCCATAAGTGCAGTCACAACTTAAATGCTTCTGCAATTGTTGATGACTACACTTACAACATGCCAGATGTTATTTCATTTAAATTATGCCCACACAGTGCAGGTGCAAAATGGAGGCCACAATTGCACAAATTTGGACTTAAGTAGTTCTGTGTTTTCATTTAATCTCTATGCTTGGCTCAATGTAAATCATTTTCTTCACTTTTTTTTTCTACTTTCTATCTGCCTACTAAACTTTTAAAATATATTACTTTAAAAGTTCTCAAAAGTGAGAATGGTACATGTATTTTTTAGAATAAAAAAGCCTTTGCCTCTTAGGTAGACTTTGGATTTTCCCAGACTGCAAAAAGAATTATCTTGACTATTTTTATTTGAACAAATATAATATGGCTAATCCAGCCATGCTTTCCAAAGAGAATACATGGCCATAAAGCATCAAAAATCGATATCAAATGGATCAACTATAATCCCACAATTACACCTCATTTAAGAGCTGAACCCCTCCACATTTCTCTTAATTTTACTTAAATGTGTTCTCTGTTCATTCTTTCATGCTGTCATGTCCCAGAATGTAATACTTGTAACTTTGTGTGGCATCTGCAGTGGGGGTCTATTGGCTGTCATACCTGAACTAGAAAGAAAAGAAAAGGAAAAAATCTAAAATGTCTATAACAACGCTCATCCTAGGATACATGCTAGATCACGATTTTATAGTTTCTGAGCAACTACTGTATTTCATTAAACCCAAGACAAGATCAATTTTATGACACACTATTATTTTAATTATCATTAAGAAAACACTGTAAATTAAAATGTATCTCAGTATTTTCTTACTTTTTATACTATGGAAAAAATATTTTTGGACTCAATTTAGACTTGCATTTAAAAATGTATCACTCTTGTATATACATTTAAAAAAGACATACAAGAGATATATTTTGGTTAAAGTACTCCTAAAATATGTTCGATTTAGTCTGGCTCTTTGGAATCACCAGAATCGTCAGTCTCTTTATTTTACCTCAGAATAACATATCCCTTGTGAACATCAATAGTATTAATAATAAAATGATACAGGATTCCTTTCAGAAATACTTTAGTTTTGTCACCAAGATATTTTTCCATGTCAATTACTGCCATTCTGCAGACTTAATTTTGTTGTTCTCTTGGACTTTTCAGAAGATATTATGGAATATCTTTTGACGACAATGATAAACCATATACCTTTTTCTCAAATGGTTCTTAAATGCCCTGTTGATATAAAGCAAGGGGTTATGGCTGTTGAAGGGTGGCAGAATATGCCACCCCAAAATATGCCACTTTGGCATAAATACTATTTTGAGCTAAAGGCAAAGTATAAATACCACAGACACAAGAAGAGCACTCTGACCCTCCCCTTTCACTGTACAAATGGACTTTCTTAAAATAATTATTATCTTCCTTTAGCCTCTGCACAGGGTTTAGCTACTTTTACATAATTGCCTCTCTTTGTTCAACCTAGTATAAAAACATGTAGGTTTGGCCACTTCTTTGAGTCTTCAGTTTTTCATGAAAGTTCTCATGTCATTTAACACTTATGTGAAATACATGTTTATGCTCTTCTCCTGTTAATTTGTCTTATATCAATTTAATTCTCAGGCCCAGCCAAAACTCTAAGAAGGTAGAGATAAAATTTTGCTTACCCTACATTGTCCAGCTATGTCATAAGAAATGACAGCTAAGGTCCCCAAAGCATAGGTAATCGCTTCTACTGCTTGGCCTATGACAATGTTAAGAGGCATCAACATTTTAAAGAACTTAAAATATAAATATGTACATATAATACACACATAAGGCTCCTTTTTAAATAAAATTTGGGTAACCCAATAGCAATCTAAGATTGGCTAGTGTTATACCATGCCTGGCTAAATGGTTTTATTGGATATCTGTTGCCATGTTTCTATTAAACTAATGAGGTTCACCTATCCAGTGAATTATTATACTATAGATTTCCTCTCTGGAGATGATAAGCTTAACCATGTGTTCCTTGTTTTTTGAAATCTGTGTCACTTCGTCTTTGCATCACGCTCCTTCGTATAATATTTTAACTTATACATCCAAATAGTTAAAGAAGCATTCACTAAGTACTGCCCCAGGGAAAGAAGTAATTAACACAGCTAACATTTTATGGTCACCTATCATTATGAACAAGTGATAGTTTTAGATCTGCTTTTTAAATTAAATCTCAGGAACAATTTAGTATTTATAATTGTCATCTTTAAAATGATGTAACAAGAGATTGCTTTGGTTACATAATTTAATCAAGTAAATCCACAGTAGAACTTCTATGTTATAATTGAAACTTTTGATATCCTTTTAACTTCTCTTCCTATTCTAATTCCTTATATGCTAACCAACATATATTAGTTTTTCTTCTTATTTTTTATGCTATTTTCATTTAATAAATGCTTCCTTTAACATCTCTGAACCACTCCATGTTTATACTTATTGAAGTGCAAATAAACACTTGATGTTTTATTTTGGGTTTTATGTACCTGGAATGATTATATGTTCATTCCAAACAAGGCCCAATTAATAAAGTCCCTTAAAAATCTGATCAAGTTACTTGATCATAGCTAAAATTTAAAATTGTGTAGGAATAGGCAATAAGGATGAAGGACCAAGATCAAAGACTATGAATTTGGGGCATTGTCTTAATATTTTCTTAGGAAATACAGTAGTATGCAGGAAGCAGCAACCAATATAGTAGAGGAAGAAAAGGCAGTGTTCCTTTTGAAAGGCACACCCCAGTATAATGCTGAGTTTGGCCATGAGAAAGGCAAAGACTGCTACATCATCTGCTTCTTAATTAGAAAAAATAGCTTTAGAATATAAATACCTTCACTGCCACAGAGTTCATTTAGATAGAACCTTTCTTAAATGTAAGGTAGAAGGAATTATGTGCTGGTGTTTTACGTATCAGCAAAAATATTTAGAAAATTTTGTATTTAAAACCTGCATTATATGAATGAGAAATTAAAATTTAAGTTAAACAGGTAAGCTGATTTTATCTGATCATAAAAAGAGGGAGACTTACATCTCCATATTTTTCATTTGCCTAAAAAATATCTACTGATTATTCTCTCTGGATACATTTGTGTTGTCTGGAGATAGGGGATGAAAGGTTGCCTGAGGTTGCATTCTCCATCTGAAATTAGCAGGACCAATTATCTTCATTTCCTATAGGGTCTGTAGTATATTTTCCAAATAGAATGCCTGAAGATATTGTTGTATCTAAGTCTTAACATTTAAAAGTTTGTCAATGTAGCTATGAAAGTTTGCTACATAGATCAAGACAAGCATTGACTTTTCCTTCTCTATATCTATGAAAGTCCCAGATAGCATCTTATTCTGATATAAAACTGCTTTGTCTGTATTGAAAATATGTTGTTTAGTGTGGCCACCTTCCTGAGTTGCCTTAACTCCATCTGGATAACTTGCTGGAGTTTCTCCATCAGCGCGTGATGCTTCATTTTGCACTTTTGTGTTGTGGAGATGGCGTCTTTCCTTAAACTTCATGAACCTTCTTTTTTTTCTGCAGTTTTCGGACCTCACTCTGCCTTTATGAAATAAAAGAGGGCCTTGCTCTGGTTTAGGCTTTGGCTTTATGGAATGTTGTGACTGGTTTGATCTGTCCAGATGGCTAAAACTTTTTCTATATCAGTAATAAGTCTGTTTTAGTTTCTATGTTCATTTTTGTGTTAATTGGAGTAGCATTTTTAATTTCCTTCAATAACTTTTCCTTTGCATTCACAAGTTGGTTAACTGTTTCAAGCAAGAGGTCCAGCTTTCAGCTTGTCTTGGCTTTCAACATAACCTTCTTCACTAAGATTAATCATTTCTAGCTTTTGATTTAAAGTGAGAGATGTGTGACTCTTCCTTTCACTTGAACACTTAGAGGCCCTTGTAGTGTTATTAATTGGCCTACTTTCAATATTGTTGTGTCTCGGGAATAGGAGGCCCGAAGAGAATGAAAGAGACAGTTAGTGGAGCAGTCAGAACACACAAAAACATTTATCTATGAAGTTTACTTAATAGATATGTCTTATATGTCTTATATGGGTTTGGTTTATGGTGCCCTCAAATATTACAATAGTAGCATAAAAGGTACTTTATCACAGATCACTATAACAGGTACAATAACAATGGAAAAGTTTGGAATATTGTGAGACTTACCAAAACACGATACAGAGAGGTGAAGTGAGCACACCCTCTCGAAAAATGGTGCTGAAAAATTTGCTTGAGTCAAGGATGCCACAAACTTTCCATTTGTAGAAAAACAGAGTATCTGCAAGAAGCGATAAAGCACAGCATAATAAAAGGAGATATGCCTATACAATTACTGTGTCAGTTTTTAGAAAACCCCATACTTTCTAGTTACTGTTTTATCATTTCTTCTTTTTTCTAAAAGTTGAGTTTTGAAAAACAGAAGTTTCATTAATGTTTTATTATATATAAATAATGGCCAGTAAGAATATACAAATTAGCCCGGCAAACAGAAAACTGCAATTATTTTATGCCTCATTGGAAGATAGAAGTATCAAGGAAGGCTCCTGGAGATCAGAATGTGCTTTGATATTATTCAACACAATCAATAAGCAGTCAGTGGAAAATGTGAATGAGTGCACATCCAAATCTATAATAATAAAATGTTAGAAGCAAGAGATAATAAATCAGTTTGATCAAAAATACAGATGGATCTGGACAGCTGGAGAAATTATTCAGATTAGAAAGAGATGAGTTCTAATGAAAATAATAGTAGGATCATGCATTTGAAGAAGAATAATACATAGCAGAAAAATGTAAACTAATAAAAAGCTAAGATATATATGAAGTAATTAGAGAGAACTTTATTTTAGTGTATTTGTTGATATACTGAAAAAGAATTTTAAGTCCAGTGTTAAAACAATGAAGGATAATTTTGTTCTAAGTTTCCTAACTTGAACAATTGGGAAAAAAAGAGAAAAATTATAATGCCACTTAGCTAAACAATAAAATTTTGTCCATAAGCTTAATGGAGATTTTATAAACTTAGCCGATTTCAGAACAAAGTAGAAATTGTAATAAAACCTTGATCAAGCATTTAGAAAAAATATAAATTCTTGTGCCAATTATATCCTATTTGCTTTGTAGTCTTGACAAGCCTGATTCTCTCTAGGACTTACTAAAATCATTATAGTAAGAGTTAATGACAAAACTAGAAGTCATATATAAAGGTAAACGATTACTATTAACCTTATTAATATTAGTTTTAATATTATTTATTTATAAACAAATACAGTTATGTTCCAGATAAAATACAAATATGTGTTCTAGTGAGGGTAATTAAATATGGTTTTATAAAACTTATATAAAATATGTTTCATAAAACTCCTGAACACTAAAATTTTAACCTTGTATCTCATCCAGTTAATTAGTCAGTGTGGGCTGCCATAGCAAAATCACATAGACTGGTTGTCTTGAACAACAGACATGGATTTCTCACAGTTCTCTCTTCTTGTATGGACACTAATCTTATCACTGTCATCTACTCTTAAGATCTCATCTAAACCTAATTACCTCCCAAAGGCCCTACCTCCTTAATCCATCAAACTGGGGCTAGGGCTTCAGCATATGAATTTGGGGGGACACAAACATTTAGTCCATAACTCCAGGTGTGATTTATTTTTCTCTCTACTCTTTAAGAAAATAAATCTATTGTCTTGGGTTTCTCTCTTTTATGTCCTTTTAGAGTGTTTTTTTGTTTGTTTGTTTGTTTGTTCAACTATCTCTTCTGTCCTAGATAATTGTGCTTATCATTGTCACCAATGGTAATGATTTACAATAGTTTTAATAAGTCATAATTACTATCACTTCTCATTTCATGTGATGTCAGTTAGGTAAGTGAGTGCTTTCTTGTTTTGTCACTTGCAAAGAAAGGAGAAAAAAATTTAGTATTCATTGTAGCTTCTTCACTTTTATAAATGGTGTTTCTTCCTGCACTGCTTTCTGCTGCAGTCCCAGAAGCACTTACTAATTCTGAACCCCTCTCTTGGGTGATTCTCTGAATTGGAAATTGTGACCTTGAGGCAGTACTGATAGATCACTTCTTGTGTGCTGTGACTCCATGACTATGTTGAATTCCAGAGAAGAGCATCTTTCCTTTGCTCTGGGTGATTCATTTATCTCAAGGGTCTTTGCTACTCTTCCCTCATGGGGACAATTTCATGTATGTGACCTCTCTGGGCACTGAATGCAAGTACAAACACATGGCCAATTGTATGCTTACAATATATTCATATAACTAAGAGGATGGAAGAAGCCAGGTAGAACATATAAATCAAGGAGTCACTTCAGCCAAATAATTTCATGATATAGCATATATGGGTCAGAGAATATTTTTGAATAAATCACACATCTTAGAAATTATTAGTAAAACAAATGTTTACTTGAGAATTGAACTTATTTTTTACATTGCTATTTTAACATTTGACTATAATACTTACACTAATACTTAAATAAAATTTTAAGGACAAATCAGGATTATCTCATTCAATAACCAGCATCCTAGAAAATAGTTCATTAAGATTTTTCCTTATTACAAGGGAGGAAACTGACCACGTCCCAAGGGCTCCCAGATGATAAGCAGGAGAACCAGGGTTAAGATATATGTCTATTACAATTCAGAGCAGTACAAGATCTTAAAAACTGTCTCTACATATTGGGAAAATATTATAGTCAGCAAAAGTCTGAGTCCCTGAGTGTATTTGTGAAGCTAAAGGCGTGGAGGTAAAAGTGACATTCCAGCCCTCATATTCTACACTGATCAGGCATGAAACAAAAGCCTTGTATCTAGAGTTTGGAAAGTATAGAAAACCCTTCTACTCCTCGCTTTTACAGGCATACATTGAAGACCTTGATAAAGTTATTTAGGAAAGTCCGTACATTGCTGACTCTGTCCTGGAAGCACACATTCCAGAAGACATGCAATAAATTATGGATTGTTTAAAGGCCCAGTATAATACAATGAAATGACAATCATCCTGAAAACCAAGGTCTTGCTGGGCAAATCCTACACTTGGCAGCAACTCTCTCCTGACCTATAGGGCTCAGAGCTGTCATTGTATTCTGTTACCTCCATAGCTCATCATCAGTCTCCATTATACTGTGTTATATGGATACATAAGCACCCTATTTATGGATTTACTTCATAAAAGAAAATATCACTAAATATTATAAAACAAAAGTAGCCACATTATACTGAGAGTAAACCCAGGAGAAAAATCAAAAATGGAAAGAAAGATAAGGAAGAGCAAAACACTTTCATATCTGAGTACATATTACATCAAATGTTTCTTTGTAGCCATGGAAGTAAAATGATAGGTGTTAATGTCAGTAAAACAGTGTTTACTAATTTATCACATAATACATGATTTGCTTTATCCTAGAGTTTATGGTTCTATCATGCTTTTTTTTGTAAGTATCAATACCAGTGTTAGGAGCTAAGGATGCTATATTAATCAATGCACTCTACAATACAATTTAGTTGTGGGGAGCAGTAACCCAATGCAGACTGTTCCAAACAAAAATAAAGAGAAGGAGTATTTGGCAGGCATAACAGAGAAGTTCAAGCATAGAAACAGTTTTAGGTATGACATGATATATGTGTTCAAATGAGATAGTCAAGAATAGCTCACAAGGTAAGTCTTCACTACTGATTTGCTTTTATCTTTGTTGACTTTATTTTTAGTCAGTTATTCTCAAACACAAATAGTGCCAAGTGACAACCAGTGACAGCAAGATGATATTGGATCAGTTAAAAATTTCTTTTTGAGAACATACAACAAACAAACAAACATTCTTTTTATTGAGTTTTAACAAACTCATATGTAAGGATCTCACTGGTTCAACTGAGGTAATGAGTCATTGAGAAGCTTAGAGTGCCCTGAATGGCCACACTGGGGTTACATCTATTCCTAAAGCTCAAAGTTGAGCTAAACTCTCTCAAATCACATGGACTAAGATTGAGGAAAGAATTATCTCTTCCCCAAAAGTAAAGCTTCTTTTACCAAATAAAAGGTAAATAGTTGCTGGGTAGGCAAAATATTAGGTCTCCCATATGAATGACACCCAGGGGAAGAAATGAAAATGAAAACAATTTAAGATTAATAATGTATGCTCAGAGCTTAGAGAACCTTTAAACACTATCATTTCCTTTGTTCAGTATTCAGACATGATTTATTTTCAAGCACTGTGTTAATGTTGTCTTCAATTAGCAAAATACACTTGAAATTATCAAGATCCTGGACTAGAATGCATCAATTACTTTTACAGCCATGGTTAGTAGACATGCTCTCATGTGAAGCCAATATATTTTTTAGCCAAAAGAAAGACTGGACCACAGAAACTCAGCCTGTAGAAATTTAAAAAGAGTTGTTGATTATTTGAAATAAACAGAAATAGCAGCAGGCAGCTGGCAGCTAGAAATCTGCGATGGGATGATACCATTTTGGAAAAAAAAATGTCTCTGTAGGACTGCATTACAGAGACTAATAGAAAAAAGGTAGAGCTTCAAACACAAAGGCATGTCTGAAAGCAGAAACCTCACTTGCTAAAGAGCAGCTTCCAATAAATGCCTGCTTCATAACAGGTTCTGGTCTTTTCAGTCTCTTCCTCCACTATCACCATCAGTTTCAAATATTACGGTATGATAATTATGTTTGCATGCCATAAAGGTGTAAATGCCATGCACACCCTTATGGGAAAACCATCCCATGGACTTAAGCAATATAATGAAATGACCCTGTCTCCAAAACAACGAACCATACAAACCACAAAAAATAGCAACTACAATTTCATGCCCAAATTCCAGTAATCAAAATAGAGATCTTATACCTCAGCCCCAGTTAAATTTAAGACTACTTGAAAAAACATGATTAAAATCTTATGAAAAGTACATTGTCTAGTCTTCCTGAAGCCAGGAAAATCAAAATTTGAGTGAGAGTTTGTTTTAGTCATAGAAATTATATTAGCAAGCTCTTGTATACATGTGCTGTATCTAGTTTAGTCTCATCACAGTTTAAAAAATGTATGAGTGTATGTATATGTACATGTGCCTGTCTGTAGGTATGTATTTATGTATAATATTGTCCTTAATGGCAAAGGTATTCAGTTAGGCTCTTAAGAACATGCTATAAAAAGAACAATTCTTATGGTGTAATTTAAATGCAGTAAGAGAAAAAGGATTAAGTGCATACACTTTCATTTAGCAGGTTCAGCTAGCTTATTTGTGCATCCAACATAAACTCTTAAAAATTACCATAAGCAAAATATAACAGATTGTAAACGGTTGCTCATATTAATTTAGCTAAGTACTTGTAATCTGCCTAAGCGTTATTTAACAGAACATAATTGCAAAACAGTATGATACCTCCAGAGTTTGAAAGACTCTCATGTGCCTAAATCATATTTAGCAATCAGAAGGCCAAAATAGAAAATACTTAAACAGTAGATACTTTTCAATACATGCAGATTTATTTTTCTTCCAAATGGAAAAGTACATTTGATTGAATCAGAAAATCAACAAAAAATCTCTGGACTTGAATGGGACTCTAGACGGAGCTAATAGCCATTTACAAAAATATTCTATCTAACAGTGGCACAATATACATTTTTCTCATCTATGCATGGAATATCCTCCAAAATACACCATTATGCTTGGCTATAAAGTTTCAATAAATTCAAAAATATCAAAATTATATCAAGTATCTTCTTGGACCACAGTGGAAAAAAATTAGAAGTCTACATTTGAAATTATTTCTGAAACATAGTTCCATCTCTTGGTATTTTATTTCATTCATCTTTGAAGCAAATGCAAACACAGTAAGGAAAAAGGAGTAAACCACTGTCTGAAAGACAAAACACTAGTTTTGTAAGAACTAGGCTTTGGTGGCCGGGTGCGGTGGCTCACGCCTGTAATCCCAGCACTTTGGGAGGCAGAGGCGGGCAGATCACGAGGTCAGTAGATCGAGACCATCCTGGCTAACACGGTGAAACCCTGTCTCTGCTAAAAATACAAAAAAATTAGCCAGGCGTGGTGGCGGGCGCCTGTAGTCCCAGCTACTCGGGAGGCTGAGGCAGGAGAATGGCTTGAACCTGGGAGGTGGAGCTTGCAGTGAGCCGAGATTGCGCCACTGTACTCCAGGCTAGGTGACAGCTGAGTGAGACTCGTCTCAAAAAAAAAAAAAAAAAAAAAAAAAAAAGAACTAAGCTTTGGTGAAAGATAAAACGTTTTCTTAAAATTCTATAAGACCTACCTATATTGCATAGTGGTGGAATCTGGGCTGTTAGTGTAACCATTACCCAAATAGTGTAAATTGTACCCAATAGATAATTTCTCATCCCTTGCCCTATCTCTCACCTTTTGGAGTCTCCAGTGTCTATTATTCCACTCTGTATATTCATATATAGACATTGTCTAGCACACACTTTAAGAAAACGTACTGTATTTGACTTTCTGTTTCTGAGTTATTTCACTTAACATAATGGCCTCTAGTTCCATCTATGTTGTTGCAAAAGACATGATGTCATTCTTTTTATGGCTGAGTAGTATTCCACAGTGTGTGTGTGTCTCTCTCTATATATATGCGTATGCATATAAATATGCATATATATATCACATTCAGTATATATATAATATAACATATTCAGTGTGTGTATGTATACACACCACATTTTCTTTATTCAATCATTCATTAATGGACACTTACTTAGGTTGGTTCCATGTCTTTGCTTTTGTGAATAGTGTTGCAATAAAGATATGAGTGCAGGTGTCACTTCATATATTGATTTCTTTTCCTTTGGGTAGATACTCAGTAGTTCTATTTTTAGTTCTTTGAGATATCTCCATTCTGTTTTCTATAGAGGTTGAACTAATTTATATTCCTACCAATAATGTGTAAATGTTCCCTTTTCTCCACATCCTCACCAACATCTGTTGTTTTTAATTTTTAAATAATAGCCATTCTGACTGGTGTAAGACAGTATCTTAATGTGGTTTTAATTTGCATTTCTCTGATGATTAGTGATATTGAACATTTTTTCATATGTTTGTTGCCGCTTGTATGTTTTTTTAAAAAAATGTCTGTTACATGTTCTTTGCCCACTTTTTAGTGGAGTCATTTGAATTTTCTTGTTGTGTTGTTTGAGTTCCTTATAGTTCTGGATATTAGCCAGAATTGTCTAATGAATAGTTTTCAAATATTTTCTTCCATTCTGTAGATTTTCTGTTTATTATTATTTCTTTTGCTGTGCAGAAGCTTTTTAGTTAATGAAGTCCCATTTGTCTATTTTTGTTTCTGTTGTGTTCGCTTTTGAGAACTCTGTCATAAATTCTTTGCCTAGGCCAATTGTATTAATCTTACTGAAACTGTTCCAAAAAATTGAGGAGGAGGGAATTCTCCTTATTTGATTCTATGAAGCCAGCATTACCCTGATTCCAAAGCCAGGCAATGATACAACAAAAAAGAAAACCACAGACCAATATCGTGACAAACATAGATGCAAAAATCCTCAACAAAAAACTAGCAAATTGAATCCAACAGTACATCAAAAAGATAACACAGCAAAGTTTTATTCCAGCAATGGAAAGATGCTTCAAAATATACAGATCAATAAATGTGATTCACCACATAAATAGAATTAAAAACAAAAGCTGTATGATTATCTCAATAGATGCAGAGAAAGCATTCAATAAAATCCAGTATCTCTGCATGACAAAAATCCCCAAAAAGGAGGCATTGAACAAACATACTTCAAAATAATAAAAGCCATCTATGACAAACTCACATCCAACATCATTCTGAACAGGCAAAATTTGAAATCATTCCCCTAAGAACCAGAACAAGATAAGAATACCTACTTTCACCACTCCTATTCAACCTGGTACTGGAAGTCCCAGCTAGAGCAATCAGGCAAGAGAAAGAAACAGAAAGTATTTAGATTGGAAAAGAGAAATTCAAATTATCTTTATTCATTGATGATATCATCTTATACCTAGAAAACTCTAAAGATTCCTCAAAAAGAATATTGCATTTAATAAATGACTTCAGCAAAGTTTCAGCATACAAAACCAACGTACAAAAATCCATAGCATTTCTATACACCAATAATGATCAAGCTGTGAAAAAAATCAAGAACTCAATCCCATTTGCAATAGCTACAAAAAAAAAAACAACCTAGGAATACATTTAACCAAGGAGATGAAAGATCTCTACAAGGAGAGCTATAAAACACTGATTAAAGAAATCAGAGATGACACAAGCAAATAGAAAAACACCCCATGCTCATGAATTGGAAAAGTTAACATCATCAAAAGGACCATACTACCAAAAGTAATCCTCAAATTCAATGCCACTCCTATCAAATTATCAATGTCGTTTTTCACAGAATTAGAAACAACCAACCCTAAAAATTCAAATGGAACCAAAAAACAGCCTGAATAGCCAAAACAATCCTAAACAAAAGGAACAAAGCTGGAGGCATCACATTATCTGACTTCAAATTATATTGCAAGGCTATAGTAAACAAAAGAGCATGATACTGGTATACAAATAGATATATAGATCAACAGAACAGAATAGAGAAGTCAGAAATAAAGCCACATGCCTGCAAGCAACTGATCTTTGGCAAAGTTGACAAAAACATACACTGGAGAAAGGACATCCTATTCAATAAACAGTGCTGGGAAAACTGGCAAGCTGTATGTAGAAGAATAAAACTGGAACCCCTATCTCTCACCATATACAAAAATTAACTCAAGATGAATTAAAGACTTAAATGTAAGACATAAAGCTATAAAAATCCTAAAAGGAAGCCTAGCAAAATTAGACTTGAAATACTAAGAGCTGATTTTGAAATACTGAGAGATAAGTTTTATGTTATAAAATACGAAGAAGGAAAAATGTAGCAAAATGATTTTCAAGCCCAAAAGAAAATAACGATTTATCTGGGTGAGTGGTCCATGGACAAGCAGCATCAGCATCACCTGGAAAGTTGTTAGAAACTCAAGTTATCAGGCTCCACCCAGGACCTCCTGAATCACAAACTCTGGCGGTGGAGCTCTGCAGTCTATGATTGAAGACATTTTCTGGCCAGGTGCAGAGGCTCACGCCTATAATCCAGCTATTTATGAGGCTGAGGAAAGGAGTGTTTCAGCCCAGGAGTGTGAGACCAGCCTGGAAAACATAGTGAGACCCCATCTCCAAGAAAAAAAAAAAAAAAAACACAACAAAAAATACTTACCAGCAGAGCACACTGTAGATTATCAGTTGTTCACCATCGTGATCTCTTGGCCATCTGAGAGCTTTGGCTCACTGGCTGCCCAGAACTAGAAGGGAGTATTGTATCATACAACGTATTGTCAGCTTGGGAATATATCACAATTCAAAATTTGAAGTACAGTTTCTACTGAATACATATTGTTTTCTCACCATTGTAAAATTAAACAATCGTAAGCTGAACCATGGGAAGTCAGAGACCATCTGTAGTTGATTTACCTTGAACGAACAATATTTTGAAAATGGGGGCTTATGAGTTAACTTGTTTTCATTTGTAGAAAAGCAATGGCAGTTTTCTTTTTTTTCTGTTCCAGTCTGTAACTGTTCATTTTGAACATTGTACCATTAAATTATGGAAGATTTTTAAGGACAGAAAGGGTCCCATGATTATACTGTTAATATTTTTAACTTGAAAGATATGGCTATGCATTGATTTTAAGAATTTCAATAACTGACATTTGATAGGTATAAACTGTGCTTCAAGTATTATGCTTGGCCCTTCTCCCTTGCTATGTCATTAATATGCCTGACAACTCTATGGTACATATTATTTTATATATAGGAAAAGTATTTTAAAAATTACCAGAGGCCACATTACAGTAAGATGCAAACACAGGTGTTTAATATCAAAACCTTATATCTTGAAATCTATGCTATGCAAGAGTGGCAATAATTGATACCTGAAGAATGTAAATAATATTGACTAAATGCTAAATAGAACATCTGACATAAATTATATATATTAGGTAGTCAATAAATACATGTTAAATGAATGGATAAATACCACTCAATTTATATGTACTCACCTGTGTATTTGATTAAGAACTTTACTCACCCACCTTATCTAAATCACGCTGCCCTTTTCCCCACATCTCTTTATCCTGATTCATATTCCTTCTTCACACTTACCACCACCAGACTTTTATAACTGTTTGTAAACTCACTTGGTATTTGTCTTTCACACTCATGTGCAAGCTCCATGAGAGCAGGGTGGTCTCTCTAGCCTACTGCTGTATCCTTAGTGTGTAGTATGTAGTGGAGGTTTAATAAAAATCTCAATAAAATACTTATAAATGAATGAGCAAGTTTTCTTGCAATTTTCAATAACAAATATTTGTGAATGCATATTCGCCTCCAGCTAATCCCTTTTCCTTCTATTACATAGACATTGAATACTAAGAAAACATTCCATAGTCTTATTCATGGGTCTTAAGGGGACAGTTTCAACATGTTTACCAGTATATGAATATAGATTCTAACTGTTGAATATCCCCCTCCCCTGCAGACAGGAGACAGTCACACTGATTGTTTTTTGACAGTTTTGAAGCTAATAAAGTGCCACAGCAATGTAAGCTTGCAGAATGGCAGTTGTATGAGTTTCTAGAGAAAGGGGAAAAGTAAAACAGTCAGAGCCAGAGACCAGGTTAAAAGAGAAGAGTGATTGTGGATGGGAATCAAAATATCACCTCTGCCTTTCAAAGATTTATACTACCCTCTTGTGGTAGAGGTAATCCTGAATTCCACTGAGCCACTGTGGAATCAGCTCGTGGTCCCTCACGCCAGCTGCTTATCATGGTTAACCCAGCAGAGCACACCAAGTTCCTAGGCAGGGAGCCAATTGCAACAAAAACACAACTCAGAACAAGAGCACAAAATGAAAGGTTTTAGGACAGCAATTTAATACTCAGCAATTCCCAGGAACCTTTTATTTCAGCAGGCTGGGAAGAATTTTGGTTCTTATTTGTTTTCACCTAGCAAAGACATCTGTTGGCACCCGGAGCTGCAGAAAGTGTCTGCCAAGTCCATGTTAGTCTTGGCCAGTTTTCAAGGATGTGCTGTACAGTACATTAAACATTATCCTACAGGAAAGCAACCTGTGACCACCCAGATCTCTGTACTAAAGACCCAGCCAAAATGTAAAGATTCTTGATTGGCTGACAGATCATCTTGAGTTGATTTACCACTTCAGCTCTAAGAGCAAATGTAACAGCTGCAAGAAATCTCTGTTTTGCTCACTCAGCTCGCAGAAAACACATTTTAGTTTGAGAACATTTCCTTCCTTCCTTCCTTCCTTCCTTTTCTTCCTTCATTCCCTCCTTTTCCTTCCTTCTTCCTTCCTTTCCTTCCTTCCTTCCCTCCTTCTTTTCCTTCCTTCTTCCTTCCTTCCTCCCTCCCTTCCTTTTTTCCCCTCTCTTCTTTTGTTCATATATATATATATATTTTGCTGGCTTTTGCTGAACATGTAAGTGACTCTGTTCTTTCATTATTTTGCTTTAATTTAATCATGTCTTTTCTTGGCTTCTCATCAGCTTTGTTTTATTGTCTGGGTTCCCTCAAACAAGCCAGGGAAGGAAGGGAATTAGAAAAAGGCATAACATTTTTTCAAGTATGCTTGTCTTAGAAATATTTAAAAAGTAATACCATACTTTTAAAATCTCTAAACATAGATTCGGAGGTAAGACATGCTTATCTTAAAAAGTAGTCATTTACTTGCCTTTCTTATGTTGGGTACATGCAAGAAACTAACTTCATTGCAGTATGGAAGCTTTCATTTCCTCAACCGTGAATACAGCAAACTATGAAAAGAAGGGAAAGAAATAGGAAATAGGAAACCAAAGGCTATTGCCACAACAGTGTAAGAAACTGGCCAGAGCTTGAAAGTAAAATAGCCAAACATGGAGGATTTGCCACTTTCTCACTAGCTTCTTTGTCATATTGGGGAAACAATAAAACATCTTTTCATAAGAATGTTGCCCACATGTGCTAAAAAAATATGCTACTAGTCTAAATGAATTTTGTAGGCCCTTGATATCCTATTTTGTATTTTGTATTGAATATTATTTTTAGAGTGCAGAAAGAGCATGTATATGGTCATAGAGCATCAAGACTAAATTCTGAAAGATAATCAGCACCTGAGACAAACAGAATGAGAGGCAGAATGTCTAAAATTGTGAAAATATAACTCGTAAAATGTGTTTTCAAGTTAGAAGAAATATTTCCTCTAAACAAAGTTAAGTTATCCTAACTGGTATTATCATTTCCCGGTGACCACTTTTTAAAGATTTTGTTTTATGTAATAATGAAGAAAAATAACACATAGTTTCAGATCCATTTATTTAATAAAAATAACATTGGCAAGTGGGCACAATTAATTTATATTATATGCAAAGTATCTCAGTTTTAATGAATGATTTTATGTAAATGAATAGACAGCTTATTATTTCATATAATGTTATCAATGGATTGGAGTGTTGCTTTGTTAATGCACTTACCTGACCAGGATATTCTAGTATAAGGAAATCTTTCATGATAACCAAAGGTAGAGAACTCATCATCCTGAATCTAAGGAATAACTAAATTCTCCAATTACTGTATCAGAGTACTGTCAGAAAAAGAAAAGCTCATTAGTTCAGCATAACTACCTGATTATCTCCACACAGTACAATCTTATTTTTTATGCAAAAATGGGTTGCATTTGGGAAAAGCATTGTTGCGTAGAAAATGTATTAAAAGAGCTCTGTGATACGTGCCTAATGTTTTTGTATTGTTGAGGAGTTTGGAAGACAGTATTATGCATACAGATGTGCTACAGATCATTAAAGATCAAGAGCTTTCAGATTGTAAAGTCAACAGGCTGATACAAAAATGGAAAGTGACAAGCAGCATCTTATTCAGCTTTAAGGAGTAGAAGTAAAAGTAATATTCTAATCACTAACCCCACCCATCGAATATTCTGGTTTCCATCCTAGATTACTAAAAATTAAGTGGACACTTTAAAATTTTTATTTATAAAATCATTTATCAAATATGTCCAGAAAGTAATGTTGTATGAGAAAGGGTTCATGTCTGCATCTGTGTCAATTTGAGAATAGACAATATAAATAAGTCATAAATATGCTTTGGTGGACTAATTTAATAACAGGATCTCTAAAAGAATAGAAAATTATGGCATTTATTGGAAATACCAATTACCAAATTTTGACACATTTCTTTTTTCATTTGAATGCAACATTTTAAATTTAAAATGTGCATAACAGGGAAATATCTCAAGTTTAAAGATACTCTGTATTTCTTGATTTTAAATAATATGCCCCACCATTCGAAATGGCTGAGATAAACATTTTGACATGTAGACAACATAAGCAATGTTTACCAAGGAACGAAGAATATCCTGTATACGATACGCTATTCTTAATAATAAGAGAAGTACCTATTGCTAGAAAGCTCTAATGTTCCTAATTAAAGTATATAATTAAAGACTACTGAAAAAAAAAAGTAGTATGAATACATTATGAAATGGGCCAGTTGTTCACAGCATCAGAAGCTGGCTACCATTCGTTTGCCAGACTTTTTGACATTAAGCTTAACCCTGCTGTACTTTCTAGACCCAAAATTCTCCCTTGCCAGCAAGGATTTAATTCACGGCCAGATGGTCAGCAACAAGTTGTCATTGCTACCAATCTGGCTGTGACCATACAGGCCAAATCAAGAAACTATGCTTCTGCTTTGTTCGAAGGTATATGTCTGTAATCGCAGATCGGTCCTGGTCCCCTGGGCAAAGGTTCCCACTTAAGTTCCTCACCCTGAACTCCTGCTTTCTTTCTGGTCAGTCCCTTTTCTCTCACCAGTTCAGAGACTGCAATTAGTCCCCTAATATGTCACCCTGTTACTTCATGCAGTTATTTTTTAGCTTACTTCTGTGGATCTCTGAACAGTGACAGCTCCTAAATTGTTCATTGTCATGCTCCAATGACCTGACTATTGGTGATTTTCTGATATCCCTCTTGGAAAGTCCCTGACATTTAACCACTTGCCTGTGCCTATACTTTGTCACAAATTCTCTGAATACCATATTCTGCCTGTTAACCCAAATTTGCCTTTTGTGGAAAAAAAATGCATAGGTTTTGCTTTAAAAAGGTACTTGGACAACATACTCAAATATCATTTTAAAAGACATCCTCAGTCAACATTGCAAAATTAAAACAAATGGAAAAAACAAAATAGTGAAAACCTGCCTAAGAAGATGTATAATAAAATAGAATAGAAAGCTGAGGGACTACTGAAGACAAAAATTTTGAAGACACTTCACCTGACTAAAAATATAGAGCTAGACTAAGATTGACCTGTCCCAAATTCAACACATCATTTTGAATCTCTGAGTCTTTAAAGAGAAATACATTTACCCTGATCTCTCCTGTGTGTCTGTCTGCCTTGTGACTCAGAGATTTGGGATTGAAACAAATCAGAAAAGTGTTCATATATAAGAAAATTCTACTGTCCATCTGCTCCTTTAAGTGATTAGATTAAATGAAAAAGAAGTGGTCAGAAGTTATATTATAATGGATTTTCCCTGAGCTAAAAGGACTGAGTGAGTTGCAAGCAATGTTAGTGAAAATTGATCTACATTTAGTTACATTCACAAGGTAAAGTAAAAATTTAATATTCTCTGAACAAGTAATAAAGTACAAAAATGAGATAGTTTCAAAGCTTCCTCTTTAGCAATCTTTTTGACAACAGGTTGCAAAAGAAGATAAATGTTTTCAATAGGAAAAAGTTTAGTGTGCCAAGAATTTTAGACATTGTCACAGGACCTTCAAGTATGAAGTCAGAATATTCTAATATATGCAACATTTAAAAATATTAAGGATGAAATTATCTCAAAATATGTGTAAAAACAAAGTAAAAACATGAAGCACAATTTAGAGCAACAAATTTGTGTAGTACAAATATACGGTTACAGCATATCACAACTCTGGCTTATGGAGTAGGTCTGGGCCCCAGAAGGTTCACAGCTCATATGTCTTACAGTTTATTCATTCCCACCGTCTCCATGCTTTGGAAAAAAGGGTCATGTCCCAGCTCATTCAGTCTCCTCACCTGGCTCCAGCACGTGGCTCCTGGGCTGGCCCAGCTCTGCCTCCACTTCCTGTCACATGGGGCTGCCACTCAGCACCAGTGGAGGATGGAAGATGGGAGGGCTATGGTGTTACAGCAGCATCTTTGGCACCTGCTGTTCGGCAGGTCTCAGGTTCTTGTTCTGTGTCCAAGAAGAATGAGGACAACCAAAAAGTGAGGGAGGCAGGGAAGAATTTTATTGAGAGACAGAACAGCTCTCAGAGGAGGGGGAACCCGAAGTGGGTAGTCCCTACTGGAAGGCAGGTCCCTACTGGAAGGTAGGCATGTGTAGCTAAGTCTAGGGTTTTTATAGGCTCAGAACTGGGGAGGCCCAGGCGGTAGGTGCCTTGCAAAAGGCAACATTCCATTGGTTAAAAAGCATTATTCAGAAAGAACCAGCTAGGAAAGAGCTGGCAAACAGGAATAGAGGTTCTCCCTCTGGTCGTGGACTCCATCCAGAACTGGCAACCTGGTTTTCAGGCTTCGGGCTGTTTTTGGGTTGAAGATCTGGTTTCACCAGGGACGTGCCCCTATCTATCTAGAAATTTGTCTGCCTACTGCCTCTAACAGAATGTTCATATATAGAAAGACCTAAAGTTGTAAAGATGTCAGTTTTATCTAATTGAAATTATATGCAAGGTAGTCAGTATCAAAATCCAAAAGTAATGGCTGATGGTTCTCAAAAAATTAATTCTAAAGCTTACCTCACATAGTAAATGTGAGTTAAGCAACTTTCAGAACATTAAAAAATAATTTCCCTCCAAATTTTTAAAACATATAAAGTATGGTAATTAAAAACTTATGTTACTAGGTCAGGCACAGTGGCTCATGCCTGTAATCCCAGCTACTTGGGAAGCTCAGGGAGGAGAATTGCTTGAACCAGGGAGGCAGAGGTAGCAGTGAGCTGAGATTGCACCACTGCACTCCAGCCTGGGTGACAGAGTGAGACTCTGTCAAACAAAAAAAGCAAAAAAACTTATAGTTCTGAAACAGTGTTACACTGGAAATAGATTGTCTTGCATCATGCCCAAATACATACATAAATGAATATGAGATGAAGACAACAAATAATGGTAAATTAGGAAATATTCAAGTGGCATAGATGTAAACAACAAGCATGGGAGCAGATACAAAAATAAATAAATAAATAAATCTCAACCTGAGTACTACCTCATAATAGATATTAGAAAACCATACAATTGCTGCAAGATAAAATTTTGAATACATATGTAATCCTGCTGTGAGTTTTACTGTAGGAAAATGAACAAAGTGAAAGAGGCGGTAATTTATGAATAATTTGTTTATATAAAATACTTGAACATCAATTTCTAAAAAAAAATAGGAAAAGGACAATCTGGAAAAATGCTTTCAATATATAAAAAAACATAAATTTTGAAAATGTAAAATGTCCTAACAAGTTAACATGAAAATGATGACCATAGCAGAAAAATGCACACAAGTTTTGTTCATGTAATTAGCATAAGAGAAAATTTGAAGGGACATTAAACATTTAAAAATTTTTCAATGTTTGTAATGTAAGCTCACTGTAATAAATAAATTCATTTTTTAAACATCAATGTAATGAATAAATTCATTTTTTTAAAACGACCACAATGTGTCACCTTAAGTAATGTCACTTACGTTGGCTTTGGTGTGAGCACTTTTGTACATTGTTTTTTGAAACATAAATTAGTACAATTCTTCTTGAGGGTAATGTGTATATTTCAACCCATGCATATATTTAGATCCATTATCACAGAAATTTAAACAATAAAATAATTGGAGAAGTAAACAAATTAGTAACTTCAGTGCAGCACAGTTTAAAATAATACTATTAACAACCTAAATACTCCGTATTGCATAATATTGAAATATACTATTCCTAAGAATATTACTACATAATTATTTTTAATTGCATAAGAAAATCTAGTTTTAATATAGGAGTATCAAAATTGTTACTTGTTATAAGAAGCAAAATACAAATAGTTGAAAGATTTAAAGATACTTTCAGGTAAAAATATAAGTGGGTATAAAGTTACAGTTAGATAGGAATAAACTTTGGTGTCCTATTGCAGATTAGGGTGACTATCGTTAACAATAATTTATTGTATATTTCAAAATAGCTA
Source organism: Gorilla gorilla gorilla (assembly GCF_029281585.2). Classification (NCBI taxonomy): domain Eukaryota; kingdom Metazoa; phylum Chordata; class Mammalia; order Primates; family Hominidae; genus Gorilla; species Gorilla gorilla. The sequence continues at coordinate 89,648,779 of NC_073234.2, forward strand.
GAAGAGATTTTGAGTGTTCTGACTACAAAGAAATGATAGATGTTTGTAGTGATGGATATGCTAATTATGGTGATTTTATCATTACATATTTATAGAAACATCACATTGTATCCCATAAATATGTACAATTATTATGTATAAATTAAAATTTAAATTTTTTAAATAAAACTTAAAAATCAAATACATAAAGAACTTGGTGATTGATTAGGGCATGGGCTGAATAACAGAAAATAATCAGCAGTTACTTTTAGGAATCTAGACTGAGTCACTAGGCATTAAGTGAAATCAGAAATAGTGGTTAAGGCTGGGCTCACAGAGTGAGACTCCATGTCAAAAACAACAACAACAACAACAACAACAAAAGTGGTTAATAAACACTTTTGGAAAAAAGTTGATGAATTCAGACAGTGCGAGATACCCAAATAGAGCTGTTAGGTAGACAAAAGTTCTTGACAGGGGCCAGATGTGGCATGACATTTCAGGTATATTAAGGACTAAGAACAATAGAAAACTATTAAAGGATTTGAAAGAGTACATGAAAATTTTACAGACTGCAAACGGATAATAGATTAGAAGAAGACAATAGTGGGACATAAAATAGAAGAAAAAAAGAAATTATAACAGTTCAATCTTGAACCATGCTAATGTCTGTGGACATTGTAAGAAATGAATAAATGGGCCGGGCATAGTGGCTCATAACTATAATCCCAGAATTTTGGGAGGGAGAGGCACGCAGATCATCTGAGGTCAGGAGTTTGAGACCAGCCTGCCTAACATGGTGAAATCCCATCTCTACCAAAAATACAAAAAATTAGCCGGGCATGGCGGCGCATGCCTGTAGTACCAGGTACTCGGGAGGCTGAGGCAGGAGAATTGCTTCAACCTGAGAGGCCAACGTTGCAGTGAGCCAAGATCATGCCATTGCACTCCAGCCTGGGCGACAGAGCGAGACTCTGTCTCAATAAATAAATTAATTAATTAATTAATTAATTAAACAAAAAAACAAAAAAATGAATAAATGTTTAGAATCAGAAATGACAAGACAGGTTCTTTTAGTGGTTTGATGGGTATGAGAAAGGAGAAGGTGTCACAAATTATCTGTTGCACAATGTGTAAGTTTTGTATGATGAATTGGATGGTGGAACTATTTCTTGCAATGATAAAACACTAGCATTCACAAATCTGGGGTCTCAAAAATTAAGAGTTTAGTTTAGCACACATTATACCCTTTTTTCCCCCCTCCGAGACACAGTCTGGCTCTGTCGCCAAGGCTGGAGTGCAGTGGTGCCATCTTAGTGCACCGCAACCTCTGGCCCTCCCAGGTTCAAGCAATTCTCCTGCCTCAGCCTCCTGACTAGCTGGGATTACAGGCATGCACCACTATGCCCGGTTAATTTTTGTATTTTTAGTAGAGATGGGGTTTCACCATGTTGGCTGGCTGGTCTCTAACTCCTGACCTCTAGTGATCCACCCACCACGACCTCCCAAACTGTTGGGATTACAGGCATGAGTCACTGCACCTGACCAAGCATACATTCTACACTTTTGAAAAAAAGTGCATATATCAAAGATATAGTTGTATATATCCACGAGACAGAGAAGTGTGGTCTAGTATACAGACACATAGAAATACGTATTTAGGAGACAAACAAATAGTCTTTGTATGAATAAGAATATGTTGTCTACGGTGCATTTAGAACGTGAACAGTTGTGAACTCAGGAAAGAGTTCTAAAAGACCCGGATAGAAGTCAGTTTGAGGCAGAAGCAGTAGAGGAGACTGAGAAGGAAAGGAGAAAATGAGAATTAGAAGACTGGAGTGCACGGAAGTTGATAATGCAGATTGTTTTAAGAAAAAAAGGAGAGTTCAATTTTGTCAAATGCTGCTGATACGATCCTTTGGATTTAGTAACATGAAGACTATTGGTGAACCCAGGGACAGCTATTCCCATGCAACAGTGAAGAAAGAATAGATAATGCTCATTCATCCTTTCATTATTTTGATAAATATTAATTGGGCTTTTTGAGAACCACAGTTAAAGCAACGAACAGACAAATAAGATTTCTTCTTGACCAAAAGTTACATTATAGCCAAGAGAGATAAACAATAGAAAATTAAAATAAAAAGACATGGTGACTTCTGACAATGAAAAATATAATGGGGAGAACAAGGCAAATAATAGATAAAGTTGTTAGTGGGAGAGCTAAGTGAGATGGGGTGATCTGGTCATGTTGAGGATCTCTGCTGCAGCTCTCTGATGAGGTTCCTCGAAAACTTGCACTGCAAGTTTTCCTAAAAAGGCCTGCTTACCGGGGATCTGTGCTAGAGATGGTATCCTTGACTCCTATTGTCTCCAGATGCTTTGATAGTGCTAGCTTGCTGACAACATAGATGCCTGTGTGCATCTCTTCTATTGAACACCTGAGCTGTAGCTCTTCTCCAGGCGCTAAAGCAGCAATGATTTCTCTTGAGCCCTAAATGCTTTGAGACAAAGGTATGTTCTGTTTATGTTTTCAGAATGCTTGTTTGTCCCATTTTGTTCACTGTTAGAGAGACACCAAATTAGCAATGTTTTACACCCAATATCTTCTAGAAATTTTTAAAAAAATAGATTTATAGCTACAACCTTCTCACTTCCTAGGACACAGAATAAAGGCCATGGTGCCTTCTAGAACAGGGAAAAATAAAATCTAGTTGCAAATAACTTATCCTCAAAAGTCACTTAATCATAACCATTATTAAGTATTTGTTATGTAGCTGAGTTGTTATTTAGCAGAATTGGGTTGGCTATCTTCTCTGCCTGAAGATTATTTTCTCTATCTCTCTGAAAGTTCCTTGATAAAATGATATCCCCAATGAGCAATTATTACTAGTTTCCAAGACAGTAAACATAGCTTAGACTCAAACTTAGATTGCAACTATACAGCAAAAAGATAATCTGTTGAAGGATGTAATTGTAGTGGTCAAAGAAGGAAAAGAAAGAAAAAAACAAAACGATAAATAATGAACCTGTCAATGACATGAAAGCAATAGGAGGCAAATAAAAACCAGGCTTCAGCAGGGTCTTATAACTTAATATCCATGAATACATAACTACAAAGTACCTGCATGAGAAAAAAATATTTTCTATAAACTCTTAATGAAATTTAGTAATTCTTTTAACTAAGTATATAGGCAAAAAAACAGAGTACAATTAAGAGCACCTGTTACTACTTTGTTACTAATAGAAACAGTAGATCATTTTACATCACAAAATAGTTGATTCAGAAATCTCAAAATATTTACACTAATCACTACTTTGAAGTTATGAAAGTTATTACAGCTGGCACTAGATATGTTGATTTAATTGCTTTTAGAAAGCAAATGCATTACTACATAAAATGTATTATAAACATTTTATAATTGTCAAAATGATGTATTTTCACCATATATTTTTATTTTAGACATTCTGGGTTCTGTGACAGCTTGACCAGTAAAATACAGTGGAAGTGATTCTTTGATTTAATTTCCTTATCCAGGCCTTAAGAAGCTGGATTCTAATTCAAATATCAATATTCTCATAGTAACTAAATGTGCTATAGGTAATACGTAGGTATTTGATTTCATTTTATTTTTTGATACTAATAAACAATTATTGTAGCACCATCCACTAAATGGTCTTTCCTTTCTCCCTACTGAATTATATTTTTTCTCCCATTTGTTGGCTGGAAGTCACAACCCCTATGACCTTGGAAGAAGCTAACTGGGTCCTTTAATGACTGCTTGATGCATAACACTCAGCCTTCCCTCCCTATCACTACCTTTATCTGAGTAAGAAAAAAAAGTCTCTATTGTGTTAAGTCTCTGAGATTTTACCTTTTACCTATTAACAGTCATTAGTGTTAGATTGACTTACGTGCTGTTGAGTTCTATGCAGAAAATTTTCATTTTCATTTTACATGTTGAATCCAAAGAAGTGGTCTATAATTATCATTTTATCTTTATATTGTCCAGTTATAATATCAAGTGTAAACTGGCACCCAAAATAAGTTGAATATAGTTCTTTCCTTTTTAATTCTCTTAAACATTTTGTATAAAGTATATATTATCTAGTTTTTGTTAAGGTTTGGCAAGATCGTTATGAGGCTTTACTCCCTACTCTTTGGAGGGAGTAGGGATTTTTTAGTACTTTTGATCACAAATCCACTTGAGATTGCTTTTAAATATTATGAAAACTATGGATCCTTTAATTAGTAAACCATTGCATAAATACATATTTACTGAAAAGTTTTGCACACAACTTTGTGTGTCCCTTTATCAGTTAATTGAATCAAGTTTATAAACCACTTACTTCAGCACAATGTTAACCATGGGTCAGAATGCTTATCATCCCTTATCAAAAATTTCCTTTATCCTTTTGTGCTGTTTTCTCCCTGGACTTTTATAGTGTTAATAGCTATAATTCAAATTCATTTAAATACTCCAGTTCTGACTTTCTTCTATCAAACTTGTTTTAATGTGAAAAAGTGCCACCAAGAGATATGTTGAGTAATTAAAAAGTTATCACCATTAGAAGGAGCAGTTAGTCACAAGTGAAGTTACTGACATTGTAGGTTTAAAATAAGAAACTGTAATAAGCAAAACAAAAATCCTATTAAAATTAGGTAAGCAAAAGTAAACAAAACAATTTGTTTTATATTAGGACTTTATTCCTTTGAATAGAGTCAATAATTTAGTGACTTAAAATGGCTATAATCATTTTTCATATGCATTTAGATAAGGTAAATCACCCTAATGTTTATATAGAGCTGGTCAAGTTCGAAGGGCATTTGTGCCCATCTATTTCCTGCATTTACTTTATCCCTTCTTCTTCATGCATACACATGCAGCATAACAGTGCAACACATCATGGATAGCTAATATCTGAGGGCCCATTAACATGCTGCTTATTTCTTGGCTAGGAGAATTGTTGATGAGCCACGTCATATTTTTTGGCCTCTAACTTTGTTTTCAGGCAACATCTACTACATAATGTTTGCCAAATAGCCTGAAGAGGTAGCAACTGACGCTAGGAACTGGCCCCGCATCTTTCTTATGGCAATAAAAAATGTTGCTAATGAATTATTCTTTAGGCTCCTAAACAAGAACTGAATTCATAAGATTCTCCAAATACCTATATTAGAATTCCTCACATGCCTAGACCATACTCTAGTCACTTGATAGATCCCTGACAGATTTGCCCTTTCTGAAACTGCTCCCTAGACGTGTGTCCACCTCTTTAAGCAAACAGAAGTAATAAGTAAACATGCTTTTGAGCCATATTTCCAAATGGGACTTAGGATGAAGGATTCTTCTCTTATTTTTATCTCCATTTGGAAATGATCTCTGTAACATTACCTTTCAGTTCAAGTGTGTGAATGTGCCATGGGGACTGCTATAATGCTAGTCACTTGAAACAGAGGACATTTTTACATGGTACTTGAAAATTTTATATTCAATGGAGAAGTGAAATTGAGAACCAAAATCATTTGTACATAGCTTTGAATTTTCTACATTCATTTTCTCTTTTATAGTGAAAAGCAACCCTAGGTAATAAGAAGCGTTAGAGAGAATGCAATTTACTGCTATATCTACTATTTGTAGGACATATGTGAAACTGACTGAGGGGGACAGATGCTTGGTTTTTATTCCCCTCTTTACTACTAACTTACTTTACAACCTTTATCCATGCAATTAACTTCTTTATTCTTGATTCATCTAATTTAACTGTAATGGCCATTATGAAAATTACAAAAATATGTATTTATTTTTTTCATACTTAGCCTTTAGTGTTTCCAGCCCATGTAAATAAATTGTTACAAGACATTATTATGATAAAGATTATATCTTCTGTCCAAATATTATGTCTCAGTTTCCCTCTCTATCTTTGAGGTTAAATTCAACCAAATGCTCTCCAAAGCTGTAGAGGGGAGAAAGGACTATTTGATTTCATCTGCGATATGGACTAAATTAGACTAGTTTATTAAAATTGCGAGTCATAGCAGAATTGAAAAATAAGTTTCACAGATTACAAGCAACATTTAAAACAAATAAAATTACCTGATTTTTTTTCAGTAATATATGTATATTTATTTACTGAGGCACAATGTAAAATGCCTTCATTATTATGGATTGAGATTATAAAATTAGTTGATAATCTGCTGTTTAGACTCTATATTTGATATTATTGAATCTACTAGTTCTTTATTTACTTTTGTTTCCTAGATTAAAGTCATTTTTATTGACAAAATTTAAACCACTTTATTTAGGTATGATTACCATACAATAAACCATACATGTTTAATGTATACTGCTTGATGAGTTTGTATATACCCATGAAACCATCACCACAATCTATGCCATAAACCTATCCATCACCTCGAAAGGTTTCCTCCTGCTTTCTTGTTTATTAGTTTTTTTGTGTGTGTGATAAGAACATTTGGCATAAGATCTGCCTTCTTAGTAAATTTTTAAATATACAATACAGTATTGTTACCAATAGGAGTACATTGTACAGTAATTCTCTAGGATTTCTTCACCTTACATAACTGAAACTCCGTATCTTTTGACAACAACTTCTGTTTCTGCTTTCCTCCAGTTCCTGGCAACAGCTATTTAACTCTGTTTCTGTAAGTTTAACTGTTTTTAGATCTGTTATATAATGGTAGCATGTAGTATTTGTTTTTCTGTGTCTGACTTGTTTCACTTAGCCTAATGTTTCCTAGGTTCATCCATGTTGTCACAAATGGTAGAATTTTCTTCTTTTTCAAGGCTAAATACTATTCCATATACATAAACTATGCATTTGCCATATTTTATTTATCCACTCATCTGTTGATAGATATTTAGGTTGTGAATAATGCTGCAATAAACATGGGAGTGCAAATATCTCTTCAAAATAATGAAGTCAGTTCCTTTGGATAAATACCCAGAAGTGAAACTGTTATATCATATGGTAGTTCTATTATTAATTTTTTCATGAAACTCTATACTGTTTTTCATAATGACTTCACCAATTTGTATTTTCACCAACAGTTTATAAAGATACCCTTTCTTCATATCCTCATCAACATCTGTGCTTTTTTATAATAGCCAGCTTAATACGTATGAGGTGATATTTCATTGTGGTTTTGATTTACATTTTGTTGATATTAGTGATCTTATGCACTATTAGTGATGCTGACTAAGAATCCCATTTGGTAATTTATATTTCTTCTTTGGAGGAATGTCTATTCAGTTCCTTTGCCCATTGTTAATGAGGTTACTTGTCACAAAGCTACAGTAATTGTGACAGTATACTATTGGCATTAAACAGACATATAGATCACTGGAACACAATAGAGAGCCCAGAAATTAAACCACTTCTATATGGTTAACTTAGATAAGTGTGCCAAGAATGACAATGGGGAAATGATGGTTTGTTCATCAAATGATGTTGGGAAAACTAGATATCCACATGCAAAATAAAGAAATTGAACCCTTATCTTACATCCTACACAAAAATCAACTCTAAATGGATTAAAGACTTAAAGCTAAGACTAGAAACAATCAAACTTCTGGAAGAAAACATTGAAAAATCTTGACATTGTCCTTGGAAATGATTTATTGGATAAAACACCAAAGGCACAAGCAATGAAAGCAAAAATAGACAAGGGAACTATTTCAAACTAAAAAGCTTCTGCACAGCAAAGCAAACAACAGAATGGAAAGACAACCTACAGGATGAGATGAAATATTTGCAAAAGATATATCTGATAAAGAGGTAATATCCAAAATATATAAGGAACTCCTACAACTAAATAGCAAAAATAAATAATTATAACCCAATTGAGTGACAGTCTTAAACCTTATTTTTTAATATTGTATTCGAATATATATTATCCCAATCTAATCATGAAGAAAACATCAGAAAATTCCAAATTGAAAGCAGTTTTATCCAAATGGTAGAACTGATTGGTACAATAATTTTGCCTAAATATTTCGAAAATAAGAGCTTGTTGTCTCTTTGGAAAGAGATTTCACATGGGGTAAAATGTTTTTCCTCTAGTTTCATAGCCATTAGTATTTACTTATATTAATGATTATTAGGTGACTTGGAGGTCTAGTGGGTAGCAGCTTTAACACATGAGTACTTGACTAATCCTCTAATAGGAGCAGAGGGCCTCAGAAGTGACCAGACAGATGTGAGATTCATTACTCACATAGGATCTGATTAAGCAGATCATCTTTCTTTCAGAGTATGAAAAGAATGTTGTTATTAGGGCTGATTTGCATTCTAACTCCTACCAATTACCTTACTAATTATGCCTGTGGGCCACAAAGTGTCAATATGTTCTAAAGATCCAGGAAAAGCTTTTTCACTTAGTTTTATTGGCAAGATCTTTGAGTTGAGTTTGTGCGCCTGTGTATGTGTGTTTGCGTAATCATGGGTGTGATGTATCTCAGTGTTAAGCTTATATCATTAGGTTCTCTGGAAAAAATGATATTTTCTTGGAGACAAAAGTCTTTGAATGATCACTTAAAGGACATACTTTCCTTGGAATCCTCTTCTTTGTTTTAGTACAAGTTTGAGTTTCTCAGTAATAGAAACTTGAGTGAAATTAGGAAAGTGGAAGCGAAGTGATAAACATTAAGGTACGGCTGTTCCATTGCTGGTCAGGCATGATGCTTGGTGTCCTCTATGACTTTCAGTTCTGGGAAAAAGAGAAGAAGGCTTGTCAAAAGTCCCTGGGGTTGGTGGTTTCCTTCCCACCTGCCTCAGCCTATGCTTCAGCTGAAAGCACTAGAGACTCTTTCCAGTCCTTTAGCTCTAGTTTACCTATTTTTGCTCCCCCAGTTTCTGCCAGATACATGTAAACTGAAATCCCTATATTTAGACCCTTTATTCCTGTAATTCTATTTTTCTAAGAAAGCAGAATAAAATTATCCCTGAAATTAGCAATAGGGGAAGTAATATTAGGCAAAAATAATGTTATTCATACTATATAGCAGATAAATTGAAATCCAAGGAAATTACAATCTCAGAAACATTACAAATCACAACTAATTTTTATTATTGATTGTGTTAGAGTACCTTTTTCTGATATGAAGAAATTCTCAATTTTTTGATAATATTAGCTTGTACCATCAAGCTGGATTTGTAGATCAAAATGGTTGAATGCTGGCAATTTCATGTAGCTCAGTCTAATAATTTATATCAATCAGGAAGAAATAATTATTTTTTATAGGTGAAGGTAGATTAACATTTTCTTCTAGATAGCACTCAAGTGGGAAATAAGTACATGGGGAATGGTGTTCAAAAGCTATGAAGAGTGTACTTGAGTGGAACATTACTGACCAAAGAAGTTAAAAGAGAAATAAAACCTGAGAGAAAACTTTGATAACTAAAGTCTTTTCCAATTTAAAAGTGTTTTCTTGCTGTCAAGCCTGAATGATTTCCCAGAATGTAAGAGCATCATATGATTTTGGAAGAAATTGTATTAATGCTATTTTTTTGATTGGTAAAACTGTGTTTGTGTGAGATTCCACCTTTCCATTCACTAAGCAAATAACATTATAATGGGTTCTGAAATTAATTAATGTGTTTCTAGCCCATGCACATTATTTAGGAAGAATGAAGAATTTGGCTTCTAAATAACATACTCCAGTATAATTTTTAGCATATATTTAAGAATGACCTAAAGGACACTTATGTTAGAGAACTTATTGTTGTATTAAAATACAAAAACTGAATTTAGTTTCATGTTCAAATTTCCTTTCTTCTAATTATCCCCAGGGATAACAGATATTTAAAAGGACAATTTCAGAAAAGTTTCTTTAGCTACAATCAGTGTCAGAAGTCTGGCAGGTGTTTATTTTTAAAAGTGGTGAGATTAATGTACTCTGAATAATGTAATGAGGTATGCTAGGAAGATTTCTTATAAGTCAAGAGAGAGAAAAAAGGTAAAACACAGTTAGAATGTAAAACCTCTCCTATAATTTGTAATTCATTTATAAAATCCAGAGTCATTGCAATGATTCAAAGCAATATAGTCAGACTAAATGCTTTATTTGGTGAATTTCTGCTAGATAGCAATGCTAAAAATAGGAAAGAAGCAAGTGCATGCCTTTTATCACATTATGAGATATATTTTCTGAATGTTTAAAATGCTTTAATTTGTAGGATTGGTTCGATTCCACCATTTTCACGATTTATATATATCATAAGGTTTACCTTTAGTCAAATGTGAACTTGTACAATTGAGTCTTTCATTTTATACTCAGATGCTTTGAAGTCCACAGATCTAATAATTCTGGTAGCTCCTTTGGAATTTTCAGTTTGGGAGCAGCTCAAAATTTACAGATAAAGTGATTAAATAACGATGATTACAGGTAAATATAATTAACACATATAAACATAATTTTGATCCAATCTTTAATTAAACCTCTTTCTTCCAAAATTTTTAAACTTTTGTCCTTTATGTTTTAAAATGTATCTAAAGAATATTTCCAGGTACCTATTCTGCATTTCATTTAATTATTTTACATATGAAAAATGGAAACTACATCTTAAATAGCATTTAAAAATAAAATGTATGAACCCACATAGTAGGTAGTCCAGATTTAGGCCAGTCTCCTGGAATGTTTGATTTGGCTTCTAAAAGATGTTATGAAGGGCTAAGTTTATTTCTGTGCCCCTTCTCTGCCACTGAAGATTACATTCATCATAAGGTCAGTTCTCCTCATGAACATGAGATGTCTGTTAGCAGAAATTGTGATACCCAGCATCCTTGTTCACATCAAATGGAAAAGACTGGATTAACTTTATCAAAAGTCCAAAGCAAATATTTAGTTGCATTTCATGGTCCAAATTTGTCAAACTTGTCCATCTCCAAACTAAGCATTGACAAAGTTGAAAACATTATCATGACTTAGACTGATTGACCTAGAATACCTATTTCACAGGGAATATGTGATGGTTACTCAGTCATAATGGCTATGATATACTCTCCAAACTGGTTTTTAATAATTAATGCCAAGATTAGTTTTAGTAAAATAGTTTTGTCATTTTTATGTTTACTGTGATTATTTGAGGAATATACTTCCATTAAAACTGAGACCAAATTATGGTCTACAACTTCAGATGGACTCTTAATCACCATTTGGCTATCCTCTTATGTATTCCAATTTAGCATCTTCTCCTGTTTCTAACCAAAACTATGGCAAGTCTTTCCTAATCTCCTTCATCGCTGGTGCCAGCAATGTGTAAGTACTTCCTGTGAAACGAACAAAAGCTACGAGGTAAACAAACCTATTATAGTATCATCTCAAATTTCAACACATGAGAACGCCAGGAAGATGGGAGAGACTCAGCATCTACAACTAGAGTGACTCCTGAGTAAGAAGTGACTTGATTTTTCAAGTAGTCTTCAAAAATGGAGAGGCATTTTTTGGAGACAAGAGAACTCCAGTAGGAGGGGCCCATAATGAATATAATATTTCCACGAAAGGACCTGTTGCGACTTTCACTGATGGGCGAGATAGAATGACTTATGGAAGACCAAAATTTCCTTGAAAAAAAAAACTAGAGAAGTTGTATTAAATAAGAAAAAAATAAGTACATATTTAAAGGTTTCAGAAAACTGTTAAAATGCCTTGGACTAACAAGATAAATATTACAAAGGGTAAAAACCCACAGAAAAGTGATGTCTTAATCTGATATTGAATTTTCCTTAAGCGAATTTGAATTTTTCACATGTGAACATAAGACTATGATATGAACTTTTCCCTGAAAAGGGCCACTGAGAGACAAAATTGGAAATAGGAGAAGCCCCAAACACATGCTCCCCTAACACAGTTGCTGAAATCTGAATATTCTTAGGGAAGGAGACTAAAGGGCCAAGTTTAAGTCCTCTAAGAAGCAGAGCAGAGTTTTCATCGAATTTACAGAAAATAAGAAGATTAAACTTATAACGAATAGAGTAAAATGATGTTAACATTTCAAAGTATCAGTTGAAGAAAGATGAGGCACAGTAGAAGACAGGATCAGTGAACAGGAAAACAATTCAGTAGAAAATAGGCAACCTAAAGCATAAACAAAAATTATAAAATGATAAAAATTATAAATGTTATTAGAAAAAGTTCCTAAAAGAAAAATGAGTAATGAAAGCTTTGAATATTTCCAATTAAAATCTCTGAAAAATAGGACAGAGGGAGTCAGGAAGATACAGTCTCTGAACTGATAATACTTCGGAATTTCTAAAAACTTATGAGAATATTAACTTACTTATGAGAAAAGACCCGTAAACCCATAAGAACATATACAAAGAACCTACACATAGACCTTTCAGAGTTAAACTGCTGAAAATTAAAGACAAACACAAATTCCAGACAAAGGTAGAAGAGAAACACACCACTTCCCTGCTTTTCCCATTCTGCCTTTCAGCTTGCTACAAGCCCAGCTGGATAAGGAGACACGGGTTGGGTTAAATTAAGTTTAACTCCAATTCCGTTTAATAATTTAATATCTTTCCCTGAACATTCTTATACTCTTATGGGAACTGTTTACAATTAACTCTTATTACAGGAAAATATTTGTTATATAGGAAATAGAGCAGCAGAGTTACAGGTCTGCTCGAGCTCTCCTTTAGGAACTACAGAATGTAGTCTCCAGTGATACATTTTGAAGAAATTAGAGTAGAAAAAAAAAGTTCTGTATTATCATTTCTCAGAAGATGTTAGCTAAATGTACTGATTCCTTGAAAGTGTACCAGTATATTTTATCTCTTCAAAAAAGATTCTCACTTGGTATTCTACATTATTTCATTATTAAATTCTTCCTCTATCACTCAATGCATTTTGTCTGGCTGAATTCTCACACAAGGTCAAGACTACACACTCTCACATCACTCCATCTGGCCTAGACTGCTTCTTTAAATTTCAAAAACACATATATAATTGTCCTTCCACCTGGCTAATATCTTATCCATCTCACTAAAAACCTGAGATTAAGGCTGCGGTCTTTCACTACCTTTCTCTTACTCCTACCTCTACATATTCCTGTATCCTACTTGCTTTCTGTTCTGGTATTTTATCAATCATTCCATCATGTTGCTTTTTTCTTCCTAAATATGTTTTTTTGATTTTTTTATTTTTACTTGCAGCCACTCTTTTAGCTGTAGTGCTACTTAGCTCTTTCTTGTCTTGTCCCAATTACTTCCTAATTGCTCTTTTTGCCTCTGGTTTTATAAAGTCTGGTGTATATGTTGTCAATATTTGATATTATCAGGATTTTAAAAAATTTGGCCATGTCACTTTTAATGGTTAAAAACCTGCAATGTATCCAAAAGAAATAAAAGACAATATATCAAAGAGATATCTGCACTCTCGTGTTTATTGCAGCACTATTCACAATAGCAAAAATAAGGAATTGACAAAAGTGACTATCAACAGATGAGTGGAGAAGGAGAATGTGGTAGGTTTACATAATGGAATAGTATTCAGTCATAAAAAAGAATGAAATCCTGTCATTTGCAGCAAAATGCAATTAGCTGAGAGTCATTATGTTAAATAAAATAAGCCAAGAACAAAAACACAAATATAAAATGTTCTTACTCATATATGGAAGTTTAAAAAGTGGAGCTAATAAAGATAGAGAGTTGATTGGTGGTTACCAGGAGATGCCAAGGAGGTGAGGATCACTGGGGGAAAATATAAATGTATTTATTATTAAAGGTGGTCATTTATGTACATATAGTTTATCTCAATTTAAAAAATATAAAGTAGTTGTGAGAAACAAATCTTTTTATAATCATCTTCCTGGTTTCTATCCTCATGTCACATAAATATAGTCATGCTTCAGGATTTGTTCTAGGACCAAAATCTGCAGATGCTCGAGTTTCTGATATAAAATAGTGTAGTATTTATAGCTGACTATATACATCCTCCTGTACACTTTGTCATCTCTAAATTACTCAAAATGCCCAATATAATGTAAATAATATCTAAATCATTTTTATGCTGTATCATTCAGGGAATGATAACATGGAAAAATGTCTCTACATGTTTAATATGGACACAATTTTAAAAAATAGTTTTGATTCACACTTGGTGGAATCTACGTATATGAAAAGTTGACTGTATTTGTTAAACTGAATGTATTAATAATGTATGTTATCTATTGCTCTAGGTGTATGTACATGAAAGAAATGGAAAAAAATGACAATGATGATGAATTTAAGGGTCTAAATTTCCATCAAACAACTTTTGGAACTCTTATATTCAGGGCATTTTTCTCTAAAACCTTTTTATATAGACACATTTTGGTTACAATTCACATTTGAATACAACACTAAGTGACTGATTCATAAAAAGTATAATGTTTGTTTTAAACTGCCTTTTGAACAGAGGATATGATTCAGTCTGAGTCATTCATACTTTCTCTGTGAGCCCTGAATGGACAATGACATAGTTCTGTACAATGGCTGAGGTGCTATCTCTTGTCCCTAAACATACCAGATGAGATGAACTATTCTTGAAAATTAATACGTTATTGGTCACTAAGCCATACTTCCATAATTTACTAAATTGATGTGATAAATGACACCTTACTTATATAAAAGTTCTAATGCATTTCAAAAGTATGCAATATTTTCTAGCCACTGATTTATTCATGCAGCACCAAATCTATCAAACAATATATAAACCTCCTTATTTTGTATGGAGAGTTGTATGAAATTGAACAATGGTGTATACAATAAGCAAATTGTAAAAAATGAGAGAAAGCATGTTTCAAAAAGGAAAAAAAAAATCCTTAGTTCATCTTGACTCTTTAGAAAAGTCCAAAATAAACAAATGTGATCTATTTTTTTCTGGAGAACATTAATATCTAATATTTTTTGAGCATTTACAATATGCCAGGTATTTTCTCTTCCAGACATTATTTATTCATTCATATCCACTAAATGAGTGTTTAGAGAACCCCTTCTATGTGATTCCAGTGGTGAAAAAAATAATAGACCTTGTCCATCTGTAGCTTACCTTCCAGTGAAAATTATCTCATTTAAACGTTAGAACAGCACAACAGCTTAGTATCTAATATTGGCTTCCTTGAGAGAAACCGAGGTTTAGGCTAACTTGATAATTTACCTGTGGCCACAGGTGGCAGTTATGTAGGAGCTGGGTCTGAATAGTTGGGTCTTTCTTAACTCAGAAACCCCAGCATTTAACCACTACTCTCTATTGCCTACATATAAAAGTGTATAAAATGTTACACAGTTATTATATAAATTCAACTATCAATATTACAACCATGAGATTAGTCTTTCAAAAGTAAAGAACAGGCTCTACTAATCAACATGAGTTAGATGCTAACGTCAAACATAATTTCATGTAAATAGTATTACCCAAATAGATTACCTTTGAACATCCGTTCAAATGGATCTACATTGAGACTGTCTCTCAATATGTAATTAGAACCAGGTTTTTCTTGTTTAGTTTGTTTTGTTTGGGGTTTATATTAGTTTCCTCGGGCTGCCATAACAATGTACCACAATGTGGGTGGCTTACAACAAGAAAAATTCATTCTCTCACAGTTCAGGATTTCAGAGCCCCAAATTAAAACGTTTACAGTGTTGGTTCTTTCTTGGGAGCTCAGAGGGAAAATCTGTTCCAAGTTCTCTCCTAGCTTCTGGTGGCTGCTGGCAATTCTTTGAGTCCCTTGGCTGACGTCAGCATAACTCCATGTCTTAAATTTGAAAATACTGCTTATCAGTGTGTCACAGGCTTTGAGTCAGGATTCTCTAATATTTTGCTTATGTTAGTCCTAAATGTTTCCTAACATTTTTCTCACACCACAAAAGGTACAAAAGCATATGACTACTGCTTAAATAGGAACAAAAGATGTAACATTGGCACAGGCTCCATTGAAATGTACACAGAAAGTAAAAAGTGAAAAGGCTCAATGTCAATGCTTACCTCTCCAACAATATAGAGAAATCCTGAAACCGCATCTGGAAGCTACATGGGGTTTCACTGAAGAGTGAAAGATGATGATAGATTGAAAGTGAGTTTCATTGTTTGAAGTAGGGTATTCTAGGCAATGATGACTGAGGGGGAAAAAAGGAGTGTCATTATCTTTGAAAGGAAAAAGTAGAGATATCATTTGCTAGTTAAATGTATTCAGTTTGTATGAAACAGTATCCAAAAACTGATTTTAAGTTAGCCCATTGTCTTATGAAACCTGCCTCTTTATTCTCAGGGGTGCCATCAAACAATATATGAAATTGAAATTAAGTACACTTGTTTATCCAAACTTGTAGCTTAATGGGGTGAAAGGAAGAGGAACATGGCTTATCAATGGCTATGTATCATTACTCTCAAATGAAAAACATGCAAATTATACATTGTCCTGATAATAGACTATAATCAGAATGGAATTAAAAATGTAACTTACCTCACTGGACCTGTGACTTCGTGGATAAAATGTTCAGTTATGGATCAATATGCTGTGATCAATCCCTTGACACTATTTAATTAAAGCATAGAATTCTGACCAGCATTTATGTCTCTAAATTAAAACACATTACAGATTAACCAGTGCTATACAAATCCAAACACCTATGTAAGACATGGATGAGCACATAATGACCCAGACACTTGCCTGCTTCAATCCTCGCACCCCAAATGAGCAATTCACTACCATAAAAAAGCTTCCAGATTGTTCAGAGAGAGACAATGATGCCAGGTCTCAAATTAGCCTGTGTGGAGATTGGTTTTATCATGTCCCACATAAATCATCCAGAGTTGCAAACAAAGCTTTAAGAATCTCGGAAAAAATGCTAGTTAATATAAAAAAGGAATGTGTTTATCATTATATTATCAGATGTAGTGTTAGTTGAATAGTAATAGTCACAAAATAATAATTTAATGATGATAATAATAAAAAATTTATCTTCAGTGTGTCAGTCCAATTTAACCTTTAGTTAAAGGTCATTTAAAATATATATAAAATGAAATATATCTACTTCAGAGATTGATATTAGTTTTCCCAGCATATTGATTTCTTATATCTCAAAATGGAAATTTCTTGAAATTTTGCACTGTTTATAATGCACACGATGATAGAACAAGAGTCATTGATATAAGTTATGGTGGTAGAGTATCTCATGTTGGCAGATATAGTCTTCTGTAAATATTTCTATTACATAGTTCTAATTACACAGTCCTAAGTTCTTTTACATAGCAATAGTTCTTGATAATAAGCTGATATATATGACTTACAAATCAACTTGATTTTTATCATGTAAAATAAGGATTTTTTTGAAATTTAAAATAAAATAAATTCTGATATTTGGACATTTTTTAGTGGTTAAAAAGTCAAACTGTTTCTCACATATCTGCTAGGTACAATGCTCTCCTCTTTAATGCATTTAATGCAATAGTATTTGGGTAACTAAAAAAATTAGAAATTGAGTTTAAATGAATACAATAACTTTCGGGAGACTTGAGAGTAAAATAAATATTTTCCCTCATGAATTAATTCTGCTTCATGTGCCTAGCTTTCTTTTACAAATATGATACATAAGCTTTATCGCTATTCCATATTTAGTAAAAGAACCACAAGCCAAGGCTGGGCCCTGTGGTTCAGGCCTGTAATCCCACCACTTTGGGAGCCTGAGGCGGGAGGATTGCTTGAGGTCAGAAGTTCGAGACCAGCCTGGCCAAGTGGTGAAATCCCATCTCTACTGAAAATACAAAACTTAGCCCAGTGTAGTAGTGCATACCTGTAATCCCAGCTATTCAGGAGGCAGAGGCAGGAGAATCACTTGAACCTGGGAGGTGAAGGTTGCAGTGAGCTGAGGTCACGCCCCTGCACTCCATCACTCCATCCTGGGCAACGAGAGCGAAACTCCGTCTCAAAACAACAAAAACAACAGCAACAACAAAACCCCACAATCTTTACTTAACCTATTTATAGTGAAAACAATTTTGTCACTTTATGCTTTCCCTCTGAAGTCTTGAACAAACTGAATCAACTTTTGTTTATGTCAAGCTGATTTTAGCATCAGAATGTTTCTGGTTTAACAATAAAATCTGATTCATTACATACTCCTTATTTGCAGTTGTTATAATGGCACAAAATTCAGCTTTTTTGCTCCTTGAACTTTTGTTTATTAGCTAAGCAATGCTAATGCTCATTCATAGTATTTGCATTCAGTTTATCAGGTATATGAGTTGCTGGTAACCTTTAAAAATATTTATTATGAAATATAACATGTCAGAGATGTCAACATTACATAAATGTACATTAAAATGGAAAATCATGCATTGACCATTTATGCAACCAACATCCAGGTTAAGTTAGAAAACATTCCCATCAACCCTATATCTCTTCATAATCACATTTCCTTCCTAACCCCTTGAGGTTAACATTGTCTTGACTCTTATTGTATTCACTTTTGTAATTTCCTTTATAGTTTTACCTCCTATGTGTGCATCATAATAGAGCAGAGTTTTTCCTCTTTATGTATTTTTAATCAAAAAACATCGTACTAAATACATTTTTTTAGTGTGCTTCTTTGGCTCAATATTTTTTTAAAAAATGAATCCATGGTGTTGAATTTAGCTTTGGTTTGATTAACTTCTTCACTGTAAAGCCTTCCATTTTATAAATATATAGAAGTGTATCCATCCTATTGTAAATAAATATTGTTATTTTTAATTTGGGACAATTATTAATAATCCTGCTACAGGCATCTCTATGCATGGGTCCTGATATGCTCCTATGGGCCATTCACTCAAGGCTGGAATTGTTTGTTTATCGGGTATGGATACTTTCAATTTCAGCAGATAATACCAGAGTATTCAAAATGATTGTAAAAATGCACACACAAACCAGTTGCATATAAAGAGTCCCATTGCTCCATGCATTTTATAACACATGGACTTGACAGATTTTCTAAGTGATTATTAAACACATTCCCAATGTTTCATAAGATGCTGTGGTTATTTTAAATTTTATTCTGTTTTGAGGTTCTCATTCAAGAGTTTTGATAATTTTTCAAATGTGGTTTTTTTTCCTTAAAAATAAATAGAAGTTCTGTAAATATTCTAGATATGAATTGCTCATCAATCATATATGTCAAAGTGTGTCTCCTGTTTTGTGACTTGTCTCTTCATACTTTTGTGGTTTCCTTGGAAGAAAAAAGCCCTTAATTTGGATCTAGATAAATTTCTCAATTACTTCCTGTATATGTCATAGGTAAAAAACTTTCCCTACCCAATTTGGTGAAAATATTGTATAATTTGTTTCTTCTCAAAAGCTTTAAAAACTTTAATGGCAAAGTTTTATTTCATGAAATACAGCATACATGCAATGTAACACATAAATATTTAGTATACAGCCTTATCAAATTTTGCAAACAAGTTCAACTATGTAATCACTACTCAGATCAAAATATAGAACAATAACAGCATACTAGAAACTTTTTACACCCTCTTTTCCAGCCAACAATATCCCAAATGTAACTGTTTCTGACCTTCAACAAAGTTGTTTTGCATATTTTAAAAATTTGTATAAATGAAATCATATAGCATACATCTCCTTATTACTAACCTCTTTTGCACATTATGTATTAGAGATATATTCATGCTATTGCATGTAGCTCTAACATGTTTCTTTTCATTGCTGTGTGACTTTCTACTTTCCGTTTATTGAAAAATACAGACAATGCATGTCTTGTACTGTAATTGACATATGAGTCAGTCCCGGTTTAGGGCTGCCATGAACATTCTTACACATATTTTTGATGCACATATATTTTTGTTTTTGTGGCATAGACCTAGAAATAAAATCACTAGGGTATGCCATTGTTCAGCTGGAGAAAATACTACTAAATTGTTTTAAAAATGTATTTTACCTTGTTGTGCTAAGGATTTGGTGAGCTTCTTGACTCTGGACTGTTGACACTATTGATTCTGGAACATTCTCAGTCATTTTATATTCAAGCATTGTTTTGAATTATTCCTTCTATCTGCTTCTTCTGAGACTTCAGTGATGTAGATTTTTGAATCGCTTACTGTATTTGTGGTTTTATTATCCTCTTTTCTCTAATTTGAGTCTTATTTCTCAATATTGTATTTTGAGTCCTTCTTAGATCTATTTTCCAGTTGGTGGGTTCTTTCTCTAGGTGTGTCTAACCTGCTCATACATACAGAATCTGCTTTCAAAACTATTTAGTAGTGAATTTTTTTTCCTGTTACTATCAGTTTTTAGTAGTATCTTTTTTTATGTTACTATGGGTTAACATACAGGTACATTTTCCCAAGAATTTCTACTTCACTCTTATTCAAATATACTATGTCAGATTTTATAGATTTTTATTTTGTGCTAAAATTTTATGCTTTTTAGAACTCTTTGTGAGCATGGTAAAATTTGTATGTGTTTGTGTGCACACGTGTGTATGTTTTTGTGCATTTAATTTGTAGCTGAAAACGCTAAAACTGAAGTCAATTGTTGGTCTATTTTTGAATTCTCTCCAGGTTTTGCTATGTCAGTCTTTTCTTTGTTTGTTTTGTTATTTTTGATTATTTGTAGTACATTGTATTAAAAAATTCTTTAGAAACTTATATGCCTCATATAAAGCATTTTAAAGTTCTGGGCCTACATCTCCAGGGTCTTATATTCTTTTAACTTTGAGCCAATGTTAATTTTTAAATCTTTAAATTTTTTTAAATTTAATTTTTAAATTTTCAAATTATTTAATTTGACCCAGGTTCCTCACTATTTTGATAGTTTTTTGATGCTTTAAAGGTTATTTTTATTACATATTTTGCTCATTTCTTAAATTATTCCCAGAGAGAGAATTATTACACAATATTTTCTCAAGACATATTAAAATTATGACTGACAACTTTTACCAGGACAAAAGAAACACACATATTTATATCTGGTGGTTGTGATATCTTGATTTTTTTTTATTTCTTTTGTTATTACATAGGATTGACTCTTTGATATATATGTTACTCCCAAAGTACAACTTTGGATATAAAATATTTATAAAATACAAAAGAAATGGTATCATTTGACAAAAATTTGATATTTATAAAAGCTTAGTACATCAAAGATTGTCAATGCCAAATAAAATAATGCAATAAAAATAATAGTGGCTCCTTTCTACAAAAACATTAGTAAAATATGCTTTGTGAATTTGCTAGGGGTATTTTCATATTAGAGTACAGTTTTAAAATATAAACAAAACTAAGATTTTAATGAATACATCACTGCTCCAGAAGCCTGGCTAACACTTTGCCCATTTTTATTTTCTTACTACTATATATTTCCTTTTTCTCATTTATTTAGTTCCATTTTTCAATTTTTAAATCATGTAATGTTTCTTTCCCTTTTCTTCATTCCTCTTCCATCTATACGCTCCTGCAAATTTCTCATTTTCCATATTATTAGTTTTCTCATATGTTCATTTATTCTAGTAAACTATTATTTAATTCACATTAGGTATTCATAAATTAATGCTTCTTCTGAGAGCTTTCTTCTAGTAGATTTAATCTCTCTGAGGAGGGTGGACTGTCTGAGCCCAGGAATTCTAGACCAGCCTGGGCAACATGGCGAAACCCCCATCTCAACAAAAAATACAAAAATTAGCCTGGTGTTGTGCTGCACACCTATAGTCCCAGCTACTTAGGAGGCTGAGGCAGGAAGATTGAGTTCAGGAGGTCAAGGCTGCAGTGAGCTGTGACTGTGTCACTGCACTCCAGCCTGAGAGACAGAACAAGACCCTATCTCAAAAATAAATATAAAAATAAATAAAATAAAATGAAAAATAAAATGTAAAAGTTAACATAGTATGAAACAACACTTTTTTTGAAAGTACTAAATCTCATAAGTTTTAGGTATAGTTAATTTATTTCTTATTTTTTCCATATATTCTTATGCTGTAAATTATGTTTAATGATTCTTTTCATCTTTAAAGCATGTTAATTACTCAACTGTTACAAAAGAGAAATGATTTGCATTTCACTTCAGAATCAATGCCTTGAGGTCATTGCCATGAACCATGAAATTAAAATTTGCAAATGCAAAAAGCTCTGTTCAAAGTGAGACATATTAACAAAATTATATTCCTAATTTGATTTCATCCCATTTTCAATATGATACTGGATAGACAAAATTAACTAGTCAGTTTATATTTTAAAACCGTACTCTAATATGAAAATATCTGTAGCAAATTCACAAAGCATGTTTTACTAATATTTTGCTAGGAACGAGCCACTATTATTTTTATTGCATTATTTTATTTGGCTTTGACAATCTTTGATGTACTAAGCTTTTATAAATATCAAATTTTTGTTAAATGATACCATTTCTTTTGCATTTTATAAATATTTTATATCCAAAGTTGTACTTTGGGAGTAACATATATATCAAAGAGTCAATCCTGTGTAATAACAAAAGAAAACAAAAAAAAATCAAGATATCACAACCACCAGATATAAATATGTGTGTTTCTTTTGTCCTGGTAAAAGTTGTCAGTCATAATTTTAATGTGTCTTGAGAAAATATTGTGTAATAATTCTCTTTCTGAGAATAATTTAAGAAATGAGCAAAATATATAGTAAAAATAATCTTTAAAGCATCGAAAAACTATCAAAATAGTTTTCGTATGTTGCAAATTGACTAAAATGTAATTGATGGCCAGCTATAGTGAAAGTCATTTTTCTCTGCTTTCTTCTTTATTCCTTGATACATATACTTATTATAATTCCTCCCTCATAACCACTGTGAGAAAGCCAATATTTCTTTTGTTTCAAAATATATGTGATGCATCTGGCTGACCCTGAGGCAAAGAGACTAAGAATCCTCATGTCTTAAATGGGCCCATTAAATCAAGAACTAGTTCTCAACAATGATAAGACTCTATCTCATTGATTCTAGAAATAAACCTAAGATACATGTTATAATTAAATATGAATGAATTTAGTGTTCAGTATGCAGCTTCATAGTTAAACTCTTTATGCATTTTTAGGCTGTGTGGATTTTGGAAGAAATAACTTTACAAAAATAATTTCTGAAAATATATGTTATATACAAAGTTTAAAAATATGACTGTAATTCATATGTTTATAGTGCATAGAAAGATTTTCAAGTAGTTATTTGAATCCAAAGATGTAGCTAAAATAAAATATAGAAAGTAAATTTTTATGAAACTTACTTCTGTCCAACTGGCAGATTGAGATGACGAATGATTCTTCCTCCTAGTTCAGCTATGTGCAATTAATTACTTGATTAAATAATAATCCTTAGCTTTTGGTGCTGAAAGGAAGTTGAAGGTGTTCAAATCATAGGATTGGTGGTATTAGAATTTGGATTCGGTATAAACAGATTGTGTCTAGGATTTGAATTGTCTAAAAAAGGCTGAGAATCAAAAGTAAAGTCCCTTGACCCCATGTATACTCCTCGATCTGAGTCACTGATATTTAGAATGTCAGGGAAATATTCTTCACCTGCTTGCCTCTAGGGTTCCTGCATAATTTAAGCTATCTGCACCATACTCTAGGAAGAAAAAAGGTAAACATTATCTAAAGTAGCAAAGTAGTGTTGAGACTATAATCACACTAGCTGTGCAGGACAAGTACTAATGATGACTTGTCCAGAACTGGTAAAATCTTTAAGGACATTGTATCAGCATAAGAAAACTACCCCATGGGGTAGGCTCCATAATACCTCCTACTTTTAGGAATCCATATTTATCTCACTGTGGATGATCTAAGAAATGAAATTATCTCCACAATAAAGTCCATTGGCCAAAGACTGCTGGCAGAGCCACAGTGGGAGAATCGTTGGTAAAAGAACAGAAGATAATGGAATAATTTGAAGGAAACTTAAATTGAGTATACTCCAAATGTTCAAAAAGATAAAAGATGGAATCCAGAAAGGTATAAAGATTTTAAAACAAGAAAGACAGATTTGAAGAGAACAAAGTAAATGAAAAATACAAAAAAATGTATTTCCAAAATATAACATAACAAACCTCAAAAAACAAAGTGTAGTAAAGAATTCATCCATTAATTGAAGGTAGATAACATGATAGGTTAAGACATTAGAATACAGGTCTATTTGTATTAGCAAAATAGGGGATAGAGGAATAATAGAATGGAGGAATGGGAAAGAGGCCATCTTTAATGAGAAGATAGCTGAGAATTTTCCAGAATTAGAGAAATATTTAAATTCTTAGATTAAAAAATTAAACCTTAATTATACATTTATAAAACCATAGAAATTCAAAGTTTATGAAGAAAAGTTAAAAGCTATCAGATGAAAAATCTGAGCATACCCAAAAGTATGCCAATCAGAATTACAGCAGATTTTTTATCATAAGATAACATTAAGAAAAACAATATTATCCTCAAAGTGTGTCTTTTAAAAATTATCAGTCAAGAATTCTATACTAAGCTAAACTATAATTTAAGCATGCAGGAAAAATAAAGCTCTTATCAAGAAAAGTAAAAGTATCTAGAAAAAAGAACGAAGATTCAAGTTGTAATGATTAGCAAATAATTTGAGACAGATAATTATTATATAATGATTATGTAATATAGATAATATTTTAATGTGCCTTATATCACTGTAAAAGTTAAACCAAATAACTTATTCAAAACAATTGACAGATTACGTAATAATATTTTTACATTTAGAAACTAACAGAGCTAAAAGAGACAAGTAAAGCTAGCACTTGAAAATGTTGAACAAATTTTCGGGAAGTTTAAGCAAAAGTAAAGTCTTTGAAGTGTCCAGAAAGAAGCTAAAAAATATTAATTAATTTTGTACATAAACATGCATACACATGTGTAATATATTTCATCAAAGGCCCCTCATTAAAAAATGTAGAATAAACAAGTACTTATCTGATAGAAAATAAAATTGACTGAGGAATACTTTATCTCAAACTCTTGGCTCAAGTGATCCTCCTGCCTTGACCTCGCAAAGCACTGGGATTACAGATATGAGCCGCTGCACCCCGCCTCAGAAATATTTTATCAATCCAATAAAAATAGAAAGGAAATGAACTAAGGTAAATACATTGTAAATAGAATATAAATTATACAGGACAAGGAAGTATAAAAATAATAACAACATAGTTATAAGTAATAATGTAAACTGAATAAACTCACAAATTAAAGCCTGTTAAATTGAATTTTTAAATAAAAATTTCCAATTATATTCCATTAAATTGGAGTTTGTAGGGCATAATATAATATGGAGATGTTAAAAATATAAGAATGGAAACTGTATAACCAGGAAAGGAATGAATTAGCTACATTGTTATCTGTCATTGTGTCTATATAAATACAGATAGGTCTTTAAAAAAACATTGTTTATTAAATAATTAATTGAGAAATGATACACTCTTGTAACATGTATACATTTTTAAATGCCAATAATTACCCAATTAAAGAATAACAAAAACCAGATTAAAAAGATACACACTACATTCATGGTACTAATTGTGTTTAGGGAAGCAGAAAGCTAAATGGGACTCAAGATTACATGAAAATAAGACATTATTCAAACAGAGTTAGTCATATGCAATATTTTATATTTTTAAAACAAAATCAAACAAGAAATCACAAGAACCACATGTGACAATGTTAAAATAGTTGATTCTAGTTGGTGTCTATTGTATTCTCTCTCTCTCTCTCTCTCTCTCTGCGTGTGTGTGTGTGTGTGTGTGTGTGTGTATGTTTAGGCCTGAATGAAAATACCTTAATCTTCAATTCTCTAGTCTATTTTATATTCTTAACTTTTATTATTCAAAATCTAATAATCAAAATAAACAAAACAGAAATAACTATAATAAAAGAAAAAAGAGGGGCAACATCTCTGATAAGCCCTTAATTGGGCTTATTTTTAAGTTTGTTGTTACCAAAGTGAATGAGGAATATTCCTGAAAGACATAAGCAGATAATGTTAATTTCTAGCCATTTTAGTTTCATCTGAACTTCTACAATAATGTTTTCATTTTTTTTATCGTTGTTCTTTTGCAGGTTTCATGTAGTCCTAGTTATAGCTTAGTTCCCATCCAGCATCATCACGTGATCCAGCTAATACTCACCAAGGACATTCCTTTGCTGTTTTCAATTATCTTCAATGAACCATTTCAAAAGAAAAAAAAAAGCATGCCTGCTAAAATTGCCAAAATCTAATACTGCTCTTCACGAAGTCTAATTATGGCAAAATGGTAGTCTTTGTTTCAATAAATGTCCGAAGTGCAAAAGTAGCAGTAATTCAAATCTCTCTCTCTGTGTGTGTGTGTGTGTGTGTGTGTGTGTGTGTGTGTGTGTGAGAAAGGGAGAGAGACAAAGAGAAAGAGACAAAATATGTTCGTTTTTCTGTGTGAACAATATGGAATAATAAATTTTAGTAATTTTGGAATAGCTAGTCAGTGTAGACAAAATGAAAAGTTAGAATGGCATTTATTTAAATATTTGGAAACTGACCATGTGAATTGTAAACAACTTTTTGGTGGTTATTAGAGTCAATTGGTTTAAATAAGTTATCTGGCTTAACTTTTATAGTGATACAAGTTACGTTCAAAGCAATATATATTTTACAGATAAAATACCGGATCAAGGGAAAAGCTAATTAGCAATAAACACTGAATTCTAAGTGATTAAATTTACTCTTTTCATGGACTAGCACAGTCTGATAATTTATTTTATGTATAACAGAATGTTTTTAGCCATGTTATTGTAGCTAAATCTCTCTTTCTTCTTACTCTTTTTCCACATTTGTATTTATAATAAACTAAAAAACCATTAGAGTAGGTGTATTTTTCTCAAATAAATTTGTCTTGTCACTGGAGACATATACAATCTAAATTGGGTCCTAAGTAAAGCTTAATATATAATATTGAACAAATAAAGAGCAATTACATGCATGTGTTCTGGGGTTTTTTTTTTGAGGGAATAAATGAAAGAAAATGAATTTAATGTGTAAGCAATTACACAATTGTTGATAATATTGTGCTGGCCTTGTTCCCCATTTAGCTACCTTCATGTTGCATGTCATATCATTACCCTTAACTATGTAATCTGCCATGAAAAATGGTAAAGTGAAAAAAATACACATTTTTAAAAAATGTCTACATATTTATAACTCCATATTTCATAGCTACTATACCTATGACATTTTCAGGATAACTATTTCTCAGTTTACTAGCACCACAGTTTTTAAAATCTGGAGTATCAAAACTAGCATCAGATTTGAGTAGAACCTAATTAATATAAAGCACAAGGCAATAGAATTTATTTTAAAATGTTAATAGATCTATTATTTTTAATTTAAATGATTTTTAAAATATGAGAATTAAAATTAGCAAGCACTGATCTTGTGATTACTGTTGTGTATATTGATTTCCACTTTTATTTTATTTTATTTTATTTTATTTTATTTTATTATACTTTAAGTTCTAGGGTACATGTGCACAATGTGCAGGTTTGTTACATATGTATACATGTGCCATGTTGGTGTGCTGCACCCATTAACTCATCAGTTACATTAGGTATATCTCCTAATGCTATCCCTCCCCCCTCGCCCCACCCCACAACAGGCCCCAGTGTGTGATGTTGCCCTTCCTGTGTCCAAGTGTTCTCATTGTTCAATTCCTGCCTAGGAGTGAGAACATGTGGTGTTTAGTTTTCTGTCCTTGCGATAGGTTGCTCAGGATGATGGATTCCAGCTTCATCCATGTCCCTACAAAGGACATGAACTCATCCTTTTTTATGGCTGCATAGTATTTCATGGTGTATATGTGCCACATTTTCTTAATCCAGTCTATCATTGATGGACATTTGGGTTGGCTTCAAGTCTTTGCTATTGTGAATAGTGCTGCAATAAACATACGTGTGCATGTATCTTTATAGCAGCATGATTTATAATCATTTGGGTATATACCCAGCAATGGCATGGCTGGGTCAAATAGTATTTCTAGTTCTAGATCCTTGAGGAATCTCCACACTGTCTTCCACAATGGTTGAACTAGTTTACAGTCCCACCAACAGTGTAAAAGTGTTCCTATTTCTCCACATCCTCTCCAGCACCTGTTGTTTCCTGACTTTTTAATGATTGCCATTCTAACTGGTGTGAGATGGTATCTCATTGTGGTTTTGATTTGCATTTCTCTGATGGCCAGTGATGATGAGCATTTTTTCATGTGTTGTTGGCTGCATAAATGTCTTCTTTTGAGAAGTGTCTGTTCATATCCTTTGCCCACTTCTTGATGGGGTTGTTTGTTTTTTTCTTGTAAATTTCTTTGAGTTCTTTGTAGATTCTGGATATTAGCCCTTTGTCAGATGAGTAGATTGCAAAAATTTTCTCCCATTCTGTAGGTTGCCTGTTCACTCTGATGGTAGTTTCTTTTGCTGTGCAGAAGCTCTTTAATTTAATTAGATGCCATTTGTCAATTTTGGCTTTTGTTGCCATGGCTTTTGGTGTTTTAGACATGAAGTCCTTGCCCATGCCTATGTCCTGAATGGTATTGCCTAGGTTTTCTTCTAGGGTTTTATGGTTTTAGGTCTAACATTTAAGTCTTTAATCCATCTTGAATTAATTTTTGTATAAGGTGTAAGAAAGGGATCCAGTTTCAGCTTTCTACATATGGCTAGCCAGTTTTCCCAGAAATATTTATTAAATAAGGAATCCTTTCCCCATTTCTTGTTTTTGTCAGGTTTGTCAAAGATCAGATGGTTGTAGATGTGTGGAATTATTTCTGAGTACTCTGTTCTGTTCCATTGATCTATAACTCTGTTTTGGTACCAGTACCATGCTGTTTTGGTTACTGTAGCCTTGTAGTGCAGTTTGAAGTCAGGAAGCGTGATGCCTCCAGCTTTGTTCTTTTGGCTTAGGATTGTCTTGGCAATGTGGGCTCTTTTTTGGTTCCATATGAACTTGAAAGTAGTTTTTTCCAATTCTGTGAAGAGAGCATTGGTAGCTGGATGGGGATGGCACTGAATCTATAAATTACCTTGGGCAGTATGGCCATTTTCACAATATTGATTCTTCCTACCCATGAGCATGGAATGTTCTTCCATTTGTTTGTGTCCTCTTTTATTTCGTTGAGCAGTGGTTTGTAGTTCTTCTTGAAGAGGTCCTTCCATCCCTTGTAAGTTGGATTCTTAGGTATTTTATTCTCTTTGAAGCAATTGTGAATGGGAGTTCACTCATGATTTATCTCTCTGTTTGTCTCTTATTGGTGTATAAGAATGCTTGTGATTTTTGCACATTGACTTTGTATCCTGAGACTTTGCTCAAGTTGCTTATCAGCTTAAGGAGATTTTGGGCTGAGACGATGGGGTTTTCTAAATATACAATCATGTCATCTGCAAACAGGGACAATTTGACTTCCTCTTTTCCTAATTGAATACCTTTTATTTCTTTCTTCTGCCTGATTGCCCTGGACAGAACTTCCAACACTATGTTGAATAGGAGTGGTGAGAGAGGGCATCCCTGTCTTATGCCAGTTTTCAAAAGGAATGCTTCCAGTTTTTGCCCATTCAGTATGCTATTGGCTTTGGGTTTGTCATAAATAGCTCTTATTATTTTGAGATACGTCCCATGAATACCTAATTTATTGAGAGTTTTTAGCATGAAGGGCTGTTGAATTTTGTCGAAGACCTTTTCTGCATCTATTGAGATAATGATGTGGTTTTTGTCTTTGGTTCTGTTTATATGCTGGATTATGTTTATTGGTTTGCATATGTTGAACCAGCCTTGCATCCCAGGGATGAAGCCCACTCGGTTTGCCAGTATTTTATTGAGGATTTTTGCATCAATGTTCATCAGGGATATTGGTCTAAAATTCTCTTTTTTATGTTGTCTCTCTGCCAGGCTTTGGTATCAGGATGCTGCTGGCCTCATAAAATGAGTTAGGGAGGATTCCCTCTTTTTCTGTTCATTGGAATAGTTTCAGAAGGAATGGTACCAGCTCCTCCATGTACCTCTCGTAGAATTCAGCTGTGAATCCTTCTGGTCCTGGACTTTTTTTGGTTGGTAGGCTATTAATTATTGCCTTAATTTCAGAGCCTGTTATTGGTCTATTGAGGGATTCAACTTCTTCCTGGTTTAGTCTTGGGAGGGTGTATGCGTCCAGGAATTTACCCATTTCTTCTAAATTTTCTAGTTTATTTGCATAGAGGTGTTTATAGTAGTCTCTGATGGTAGTTTGTATTTCTGTGGGATC
The DNA here is from genome assembly GCF_029281585.2 of Gorilla gorilla gorilla. Lineage (NCBI taxonomy): Eukaryota > Metazoa > Chordata > Mammalia > Primates > Hominidae > Gorilla > Gorilla gorilla. Next base: position 89,679,029 of record NC_073234.2, read on the forward strand.
GGTGGTGATAGCCCCTTTATCATTTTTTATTGCACCTATTTGATTCTTCTCTATTTTCTTCTTTATTAGTCTTGCTAGCAGTCTATCAATTTTGTTGATCTTTTCAAAAAACCACCTCCTGGATTCATTGATTTTTTGAAAGGTTTTTTTGTCTCTATCTCCTTCAGTTCTGCTCTGATCTTAGTTATTTCTTGCCTTCTGCTAGCTTTTGAATGTGTTTGCTCTTGCTTCTCTAGTTCTTTTAATTGTGATGTTAGGGTGTCAAATTTAGATCTTTCCTGCTTTCTCTTGTGGGCATTTAGTGCTATAAATTTCCCTCTACACACTGCTTTAAATGTGTCCCAGAGATTCTGGTACGTTGTGTCTTTGTTCCCATTGGTTTCAAAGAACATCTTTATTTCTGCCTTCATTTCGTTATGTACCCAGTAGCCATTCAGGAGCAGGTTGCTCAGTTTCCATGTAGTTGAGCGGTTTTGAGTGAGTTTCTTAATCCTGAGGTCTAGTTTGATTGCACTGTGGTCTGAGAGACAGTTTGTTATAATTTCTGTTCTTTTACATTGCTGAGGAGTGCTTGAGTGCTTTACTTCCAACTGTGTGGTCAATTTTGGAATAAGTGTGATGTGGTGCTGAGAAGAATGTATATTCTGTTGATTTAGGTTGGAGAGTTCTGTAGATGTCTATTAGGTCCACTTGGTGCAGAGCTGAGTTCAATTCTTGGATATCCTTGTTAACTTTCTGTCTCGTTGATCTGTCTAATGTCGACAGTGGGGTGTTAAAGTCTCCCATTATTATTGTGTGGGAGCCTAAGTCTCTTTGTAAGTCTCTAAGGACTTGCTTTATGAATCTGGGTGCTCCTGTATTGGGTGCATATATATTTAGGATAGTTAGATCTTGTTGAATTGATCCACTTTGTATGTGATGTTTATGTACCATTCTAAAATGTTATTTATGCTGGCTGATTGTATTTTCAAAATAATATAAATGTATATTGATTTAGTTCTGGGCAATTTAAAATAATGGTAATATTTAAGACTGTATTTAATGTAATTGACAAATCTGATAATTCAGAGATTGGGGTCTATCAGTTTCAAAGTGATATTGGACTTGGAGGACAAAATTCCACAGAGAAGGGATCCACATAAAGTGAACTCAAATATCTTTGCACAATTTCTCCTGAAGTATTTGGCACCTGGGATAAACAAGCTCAGCGAGATACTACAACAGTTTGTACAGAAAACAGCAACTGAAAAGCTAAAGAATCGCTCAGAGATTTCAGCAGCAGTGGAATACTGGGGAGGAAGAGGTCTATAACCAGCAAGATGAGAAACAATCCTAGTTTGCAGGTAAGACCCCAGAGGGGCACAGACAAGGGGTAGGGGCTAAGAACTAGAAGGAAGGCCAAAGTTGAAGAAATTCAGCCTGAAAAAAGGAGAAAAAAAGAAGCCTAAAACTAATCCTCTGTGGAGTCAAAAGAATCAGCCTCTGCTCTATTTTCTCTCCAGAAAAATGTTTAACCCCCTTTGAGAAAAATATCAAACAGAGCATCTGTGATTTTCTATATATGATATCTGGCATTAAACACAAAAAAAGTGTGAGGTATGATTTACCAAAAGCAAATGACCAAAAACCAAGATAAAAAATTGATAAATCAGACCACAGCTTTCAGACAAGAATTTTATATAATGATTAATATGTTGGCAAGAATAGAGAAAAAAAGGAGACTATCAGTATAAACTTCAAATCTTAAAAGATTCAATTTAAGTGTAATTTTAAAACCTCAAAAGGGTCCATTTAAAATTCTAGAAGTTAAAAATTGTATAGCCGAATACTCTGGTTCCAGCAGCAACATGTAAAGAAGTGCTTGGAAGTTGTCACTCCAGTACTTACAATGAGAAGCAGCAGAACAAAAGAAAATCAATGACTTTTATTGAACTCATCAGAGAACTGAGATTACAGGGAAAATTGCCAGTCTGAAATCTGAAGGGACAAGCAAATCAAAAACCACAGCTAACAACCGCTTACTCAGAGCAGGAGCCATGGGAACCATAAATGTGTCGGGACACTTAAATGGTAATTTTGATAAATTTCTGGAAACAGCAGTGTGGACTACCATGACAATAAAAAAATCTAAGGACCACAGTCTTGGGAGAAGCCCCACGTTTTGCAAGTCTACTATGTTTTCAAGGTGGATATCCTAGAAAGATCCCTTTGTGGCTCAGACAATGGAAAGGGAAGAGTAATAATTGTCAAATATTCCCAGCATGTTTTGTGTATATAATGCCTGTTCTTCAGGGGAAAAATAAAAATCCACATTTTTATTTCAACTGGAGAATGAAGTAATTTACTTAGTCTCCAGCTCCCATCTAACTTTTCTACCTCATATTTAGGAAATTAAAAAAAAAAAAAGCTGTGCCTTGGAAGAAACCTTTATGAAGGTCATAGCCCAGAGGCACAAGCTCATTAAAATATATAAATTAAATCAAAAGATTACAGAATGCTTCTCCTCCCCACACCACATGACCAGATCTCTATTATAATAACAGTAGATTATAATGGAAATAACTACAGTATTAGGAATCTCTTCATACGATGAGTGTTTAAGGAAATCCAAAGTCAAGAGGGAAGCCAGAAACAAAAACACTAAAAGAATTTGAAGCCTCTGTCATTTATGGCTATGGAAACATTAAACACAGGCCAACTTCTACATTAACATAAATTATCACACGAAAGGCCTTTACCTTGAATTTATTATCCGATAAACATGCCCAACTTGCAAAAAAAAAAAAAAAAAAAAGGCAAGGTGAGAGAGAGAGAGAAAAAGAGAAAGTCTGAAGAAGCATTAGAAGCAAGAGCAGATGATACCACAGATATAGGACTTGTTAGACAGGGAATTTATTAATAAAACAACTATGATTAATATGTTAAAGGCTGTAATGGAAAAGTAGACAACATAAAATAACAGATATTATAGTAAGTGGAATTATGGAAACTCTAAGAAGCAAAAGAATATGCTAGAAATCAAAAACATTTTAACTAAAATAGAGAACAGACACTGACATAAAAATCACTGAGCTTGAATACAGGTCAACAGAAGCTTCTCAAAATGACATGCAATAGCAAAGAGGTGTGAGCAATCAAGAACAGAAACATTCAAGAACTATGAAATAATTATGAAAGGTGTAACATTAGCATAAATAAAACATGTGAAGGAGAAAAAAATTACAGGAGAAGAAACATTTGAGGAAATAATGACTGAGAGCTTTCCAATTTATAGCAGACCCTAATCTACAGAGTCAGGAAGCTCAGTGATTACCAAGAAGAATAGATATCAAAGCAAAATCGAACAAAACAAAACATACCTAGGCATCTTGTGTATAAAACATAGATAAACAGAAAATCTTGAAAGAAGTAAAATTGACAAAGGCATCTCACCTAGAGGAGAATGAGGATAGGAATTACAATAGACTTTTTGTAAAAAATCATGCATGCACCAAGAGAGTGGAATAAAATATTAAAGTGTTGAAGGAAAAACATTAAATCTAGAATTCAATTTTCACCAACATTGTACTTCCATTTAAAAAACAATTACATTATTTCTTAGATAAAAAATAACTAAGGGAATTAATTGCAAGCATAATTACCATGCTAGAAAAATTAGTAGTCCTTCAGAGAGAAGGAAAATCATATAGGTTAGAAATGTGGATTGACATAAAGAAAGGAAGAACAGAGAAGAAATAAATTATGGTAAAAGAAAATCTTTTCTCATTCTTACTTTTAATGTTAAAGATAACTGTCTAGTGTAATAGTAGAAAGAATGTGTTAGATGGTTAGCACACATAGATAAATAAAATAAATGACCAAAAAATTCATGAGATGATAAGAAGGAATTGGGAATATTCTGTTACAAGATAACTGCACCATGCATGAAACTACATAGAGTTACTTGAAATGGGCCTAAACTAGTTGTAAATGTATATTGTAAATTGTAGAACAACTAATACAAAATTTTAAAACAGAAGCACAATTGCTGGACTAAAGAGACAAAATGGAATTATATAAAATGCTCAGTTAAAACCACAGAATGCATAAACAGAGAGGAAGATAAAAAATACACAAAGATACAAAGGAAAAGTGTAAGGAACACACAACATTGAGAAACATGGTAAATATTACTTCAGCTATGTCACTAAAAGCTTTGAATATGAATGGTCTCAATGCAGCAACTAAAAGATAGAGATGTCAGAATGGATTAAAAAAATCCCAACATATGTTGCATACAAAAAAACCATTTTAAGTGTGAAGACACAAATAGATTAAAAGTAAAGGGGCATAGAAAGATAAAATATGCTAACACTGATAAAAAGAAAGCTGAATAGTTATATTGATTTCCAACAAAGCAGACTTTTAAACAAGGAAAATCATTGGGGATGTAGAGGGGCACTACATACTGGTAAAGTGCAAATTATCCAATAAGAGATAACAATACAAAATGTGTATGTGCCTAACAACTGAGTATCAAAATGCATGATATATGAGAAAAAATGAAATCATGTCCTTTGCAGTAACATAGATACAGCTGGGAGGCCATTATCACAGGCAAATTGAAGCAGAAACAGAAAACCAAATATTACACGTTCTCTCCCATAAGTGGGAGCTAAACAATGGATACACATGGACACAAAGATGGGAACAATAAACACTGAGGATTCCAAAGGTGGGAGACAGGGAGGGGGTAAAGATAGAAAAACTACCTAGCAGGTAATACATTCACTGCTTGGGTGAGAAGATCGTTAGAATCCCAAATCTCAGCATTATGCAACATACCCATGTAACAAACATACACATATACGGGCTGAATCTAAAATTTCTTAAAAAGACATTACAAAGCTAATTTATGATATTTTGATATTGGCACAAGGATAGGAAAATAGACCCAGTAACATAACAGTTACTGGAGTACTGTACTAGAATCAAATCCAGCTATATCTGCAATACTATGTATAAATGGTCTTTTTAATAAATGGTGCTTGATCAATTGGGAAAAAATGCATAACTGATATAACTGAGAAGATATAGACAAGTATACTATTATAATTGACATTTAACTCTTTTTCTAAATAATTGATAGATCAAGCAGGGAGAAAGTCATTAAGGATATAAATGAACTGAACAGCAGTATCCACCAGCTCAACTGAGATTTTCAGAATACTCCATCCAACAAAATTAGAATCATCCCATGAAATATTCTCTAAGGTGGATGACATTGTGACCGTAAAACATATTTCACCAAATTTAAAAGAATAGAAATCATACAAAGTGTATTCTTAGACCACAATGAAATTAAACTAGAAAACCCAATAAGAAAAAACTAGCAGAAAAATCCTAGATTTTTGGAAATAGTAAACATTAGAACATACTTAAATAAAATAAGTGGTCCCAGGCAAAATAAAAATATTATGAACTAAATAAAAATGAAAACAAACCCACAAATTATCAAAAATTGTGTGATGCAGCAAAAACAACGCTTTGAGGAAAATGCGTACATGGGATGCATATATTTAACAAAGGGGAGATCTGAAATCAATATGCCAATGAAACTATAGAAAGAAGAATTTTTCAGCCTAAAGCAAACAGAAGAAAAGAAATAATAAAAACTGGACCACAAATCAATGGAGAAATGATGGAGAAATTCAATGAAAAAAGTGATGGTTATTTGAAAAAAACACCAACAAGATGTTTAAATTTCTAGCCAGTCTACGTAAGATAAAACATAAATAAAATAATAATTACAAATGTTAGTATTGAAGGAGTGTTTATCATTAATCATTCTATGGACATTAAAAGAATAATAAAGAAACACTACGCCCACCTATGTTCCCACCACGTGATAATTTAGATGAAATTAATTCCATATAACAAACAAGTTGCCAAAACTCAAATAAAGGGAAAATAGATAATCCTAAAGGGAATTTTGTATATTAAAAATTCAAATTAATAAACTAAAAAAAAAAAAAAACGTAGGTCCAAGTGGGTTAACTCTTTAATTGTTATAGACATTTTAAAAAGAAATGCCATCAACTTTTTACAACATCTCTCCAGAAAATGGAAGCAGACAGAAAACATCCTAACTCATTCTTTGGAGTCTTAGCATACCCTGACACCAAAATCATATCAACATTGCAAGAAAATTATAGACCAATATCTTTCATAAAGACACATGCAAAAATCCTCAACAAAATATTAGCACATGGAATCCAACACTGCACACAAAGAATTATACACTACTTCATGATCAAGTGGGATTCATTCCAACCACGCGAGACTGCCTCAACATTTGAAAACCAATAAATATAATCCACCACATAAAAAGGCCAAAGAAGAAAAATATGATCATCTCAATTGATGTATTTGATAAAATCCAACCTCCATTCATGATACAAACTGTTTTATTTATATTTTAGTCTTATTTTCTATTTTTAATGTTATAATAGTTACGTTAATTTAAAAAATTACTTTATACCAAACAATGTAGACATTTATTTATTTATTTATTTATTTATGGGATGGAGTCTCCCAAGCTGGAGTGCAGTGGTGTAAACTCAGCTCACTGCAACCTTCACCTCCTGGGTTCAAGTGATTCTCCTACCTCAGCCTCCTGAGGAGCTGGGATTACAGACATGCGCCCTCACGTCCAGCTAATTTTTGTATTTTTAATAGAGACGAAGTTTCACCATGTTGGCCAGCCTGGTCTCGAACTCCTGACCTCAGCTGATCTGCCTGCCTCGACCTCTCAAAGTGCTGGGATTACAGGCATGAGCCACTGCTCCTGGCCTATTTTTATGTTTTTATTTCAATAGTTTTTGGGAAACTGGTGGTGTTTGGTTATATTAATGTTATTTAGCAGTAATTTCTGAGATTTTGGTGCACCCATGACCTGAGCAGTGTACACTGTACCGAATGTGCAGTCTTTTATCCCTCACCACCTCACCCTTCCATGCTAAGTCCCCAAAGTCCACTGTATCATTCTTATACGTTTGTGTTCTCATAGCTTAGCTCCCACTTAAAAGTGAGAACATACAATGATATAGTCATGCTTTGTGTCCCCACCCAAATCTCATCTTGAGTTATAATCCCCATAATCCCCACGTGTCAAGGGAGAGATCAATTAGAGGTAGTGGAATCATGGAGGCTGTTTTCTCCATGCTGTTTTCATGATACTGAGTGAGTTCTCAAGAGATCTGATGGTTTTATAAGGAGCTCTACCCCCTTCGCTCAGCACTTTTTCCTCCTGCTGCCCTGTGAAGAAGGTGCCTTGCTTCCCCTTCACCTTCTGCCATGATATTAAGTTTCCTGAGGCCTCTCCAGCCATGCTGAACTGTGAATCAATTAAACTTCTTCCCTTTATAAATTACTCAGACTCAGACAGTTCTTTATAGCAGTAAGAAAACAAACTAAAGCATACAATGTTTAGTTTTCCATTCCTGAGTTACTTCACTTAGAATAATGGTCTCCAACTCCATCCAATTTGCTGTGAATATTATTTTGTTCCTTTTTATGGCTGAGTAGTATTCTATGGTAGATATATATATATATAAAATATAATATTTTCTTTATCCACTCATTGATGAGCATTTGAGCTAGTTCCATATTTTTGCAATTGTGAATTGTGCTGCTCTAAACATGAATGTCAAGTATTTTTTTCATATAATGATTTATTTTCCTCTGGGTAGATATCCAATAGTGTGATTTCTGAATCAAACGGTAGTTCTACTTTTAGTTCTTTAAGGAATCGCCAAACTGTTTTCCACAGTGGTTGTGCTAGTTTACATTCCCATCAGCAGTGGAAAAGTGTTTTGTTTCCACTACACCTAGGCCAACATCTATTTTTTTTTATTGTTAAATTATGGCCATCCTTGATGGAGTAAAGTGGTATGGCATTGTGATTTTGATTTGCATTTCCCAGATAATTAGTAAAGTTGCGCATTTTTTATATGTTTGTTGGCCATTTGTATATCTTCTTTTGAGAATTTTCTATTCATGTCATTAGCCCACTTTTTGATGAGATTGTTTTTTTCTTGCTGATTTGAGTTCCTTGTAGAATTTGAATATTAATCCTTTGTCATATGCATAGTTTGCAAAGATTTTCTCCCATTCTGTGGGTTCTGTTTACTCTGCTGATTGTTTCTTTTGCTGTGCAGAAGCTTTTTAATTTAATTAAGTCCCATCCATTTATCTTTGTTTTTGTTGCATTTGCTTTTGGGTTCTTGGTCATGAAGTCTTTGCCCAAGCCAATGTCTAGAAGGGTTTTTCTGATACTATCTTCTAGAATTTTTATGATTTCAGATTGAACATTTAAGTCCTTGATCCATCTTGAGTTGATTTTCCTATAAGGCAAGAGATGATAATCCAATTTCATTCTTCTACATGTGGCTTACAACTATCCCAGCATCATTTGTTGAATAGGGTGTACTTCCCACACTTTATGTTTTTGTTTGCTTTGTTGAAGATCAGTTGGTTGTAAGCATTTGGCCTTATTTCTGGGTTCTCTATTCTGTTGCATTGGTCTATGTGCCTATTTTTATACCAGTACCATGTTGTTTTGGTGACAATAGATTTGTAGTATAGTTTGAAGTCAGGTAATGTGATGCCTCCAGATTTGTTCTTTTGTTTAGTTTTGCTTTGGCTATGCGGGCTCTTTTTTGGTTTCATATGAATTTTAAAATAGTTTCTTTCTCTAATTCTGGGAAGAATGTCAATGATAGTTTAGTGGGAATAGTATGGAATCTATAAATTAGTATGGTCACACTCACAATATTGATTCTACTCATTCATAACATGGGATGTGTTTCCATTTGTTTGTGTCATCTATGATTTCTTTCAACAGTGTTTTGTAGTTTTCCTTGTAGAGGTATTTCACCTTCTTGGTTAGGTATATTCCTAATTACTTTACTTTTTTACAGCTTTGTAAAAGGGATTAAGTTCTTAATTTGATTCTCAGCTTGGTCTCTGTGGTATAGTAGTGCTACTGATTTATTTACGTTAATTTTGTATCCTGAAACTTTCACAATACAAACTCTTAGAAAACTAGGTATAGAAAGAAATCTCCTCAACTTTATAGACACTATCTACATAAAACCTACAGCTAACATTGTACTTAATAGTGAGAAACTGGATGTCTTCCCTCTAAGTTCAGGGCAAAGGAAAACATTTCCTTTCAACCAGTTCTTTTCATCATTTTACCGGAAGTCCTAGTTAGTGCAATAATACGAAAAAAGCAAGTATAGTTATACAGATTATAAGTGAAGAAGTAAAACTCTCTCTACTCATAGATGACATGATTGTATATGTAGAAAATCACAAGAAAATCCTATAGGTAATATGCAGTTACAGCAAAGTTAATATACAAAACAAACAAAGAACTAAGGTTAACATACAAAAGCCAATGACTTTCTTATATAGCAGCAATTAACAATTGGAATTTGAATTTCAAAAAGCAATATCATATATAATAACAACCAAAAAAATGAAATACTAACACAGAAACTTAACAAAATATGTAAATAACATATATACAAAAACTACAAAACACTTATGAAAGAGATCAAAGAAGATCTAAATGAATGGAGAGAAAAGTTCATGTTCAAGGATTAGAAGACTCAGCTTTTTTTTTTTTTTCCTTCAAGATGGCTAACTAGAGACACTGGACACCAGTTCTCCTGAGAAAGAAGGACCAAAATTACATATAGATAATCACATCTTGAATAGGCTATCAAGGAGGGTTTACTAGAACCCAATAGAGAACTCCTGGGACAACAACAACAACAAAAAACTGAGGCACAGAAAAGGAAGAAAGCAAGAGGCCAACGTGGCCAGCATAGATCGGCTGGGAGTCACAAGGGACTTGGTGTTGTGTGGAAAAGGTAAGTGGAAACACTTTTACTCCCCTCATTCCTGTGGCAGACTGCCAGTATTTAAACTGTGGGAGAACTCCTCTGCACTTGCAAGCCCTGACATCATTGAAGGTAATGATTTGGAGATTTCTCGAGAACATTACACCAGACTATGAATTCAGGCTGCGTCACTTGCCTTCCCCTGACACTCAAGTGACTGTGGTGTGTTGCCATTGTCAGGGCACAGCCACTGGGGGACTGTATCTTTCCCTGGGAACCTCAGCTCCTGTGCTCCACATCTTGGGAGTTCTTGCAGGTATTCCTCAGCACCTACTCAGACAGCAGCAGCAGTACAGTGCTAGCTGGACCCAAGATAGCTGCAGGGTTCCCAGGGATCTAGCCCTCAGGGAGTACTACTCCTAAGGGAAAGTAAAGTGTAGCATACCACAGGGAAAGCCCCTGGGACAAAGGAAACCAAAGCACATGCCTTCTAGGGTCTAACAGCTCACTACATGGGGCTGTGATTGGCAACTCCATCCGCCAGAGACACAAATTCTGTGCTGGAGTCTGTAAGCAAGAAGCAAAATCCCATCCCACTGACTGAGTCACCTCTGTGCTCTAACCCATGCATAGAGGGGAGGACTTCTCCCTCTCCACTCATCACTGCAAAGGCTGCCATTTCTCCTTCCATGGGAAGTTGACACAGGCAAACTAGAAGGCAGGCTGCCTGGGAATGTGAAGGGTGGCTGAGTGCCCACCGGCAGCATGAACTCCTGACCCCAGCTTGCCCAAAAGGTAGGGTCCCTCCCCATCTCTGCATGAAGTTGTAGCTTTCCTGCCATGGAGACCAGGAGAGCTGTAGAGCTGTATTTGGTGTTGTTGGGAGAGACTTTACACTGTGCTCCAGACCACACAGAAGTTTAGTGGTGAGCCATGGAGCAGGCATCTCCTATGGCTCCATGCCACATTGCAATTTGGAAGTAAACAGCAGTGTTTAACCAAGCTGAATATCCCAAGCACCAGGATGGGCATATGACAGATAAACAGATCACATTCCTGCCTGCCAAGGCCACAGCACTGAGATAGTCCCATCCTTCTCTCCCAACCCCTTTTCAGGGACCTCAGCACATTTCATAAAGGTCCCAATGACTCCCCTGCTACCCTCATCGGGGTTGGTGCTTGAACGTGCTATTAGTGGACCCAAGGGCAGCAGGCTTGTTCGATCCAGCTCCATTTAGCTTCATCCCTTCTCCCAAGCTGTGTTCTGGGAACAAGCCCATTGTCTGAGGCCCTGGAGTGCTTCCCTCCATAAGTGAAGATCAGGCATAAACCATGCTGCTGCCACCGGCAGTCAGATCTTATCTGTGAGTGCCACCTACTGGCCTGGAGGTTGACCTGAACAACCCAATACAAACTCTTTTGACACAAGCATTAAACGTAATGGCAAAAGTTGGCATTCTGATACAATCTAACTTCAAGACTTACTATGAGGCTACAATAATCAAGAAAATGTGGCATTGGGGTAAGAATATAAACACAGATCGAGAGAACAGGATAAAGCCCCAAAATACATGTAAACAAATATGGTCAATTTATCTTTGACAAAGAAGCAAAAGCAATTCAATTGAGAAATTACAGTCTTTACAAGAAATCACGCTGAAGCAATTGGATGCCCATTGCATAGTTTGTTTGTATTGCTATAAAAGAATACCTGATCCTGGGTAATAATATAAAGAAAAGTGGTTTCTTTGGCTCATGGTTCTGCAGGGTGTGCATGAAGCATAGTGCCAGCGTCTCCTTCTGGTGAGGGCCTTAGGAAACTTACAACTATGGAAGAAGGCAAAGGGGAACGAGAGTGTCACATGGAGAGAGACGGGACAAGAAGAGAGAACAGAGAAAGTGCTAGGCTCCTTTAAACAACCAGCTCTCATGTGAACCAATAGAGTGTGAACTCACTCATTACCATGAGGAGAGCACCAAGCCGCTCATGAGGGATTTGCCCCCATGATCAAAACACCTCCAACCAGGCCCCGCCTCTAACACTGGGGATCACATTTCAGCATGAGATTTTGGAGGGGACAAACATTTAAACTATATCATCTATATGTAAAAGATGAACTTAAGCATCTTTCACTTTTCATTAAAATTAACTCAAAATTGATAATAGAGCTAAATGTAAAATACAAATTATAAAATTTCTTGAAGAAAACAAAAAAGTGTGCATGACCTGGGTTTGATTAGGGGTTTTTAAATACAACATTAACAGGACAATCCACAAATTTGGCTATCAAAATTATAAATTTTTGCTCTGCTAATGACACTATTGAAGGAATGGAAAGATAAGCCACAAACTGCAAGAAAGTATTTGCAAAACACATATCTGATGAGGGACTTGTATCTAAAATATATAATGGACTTTTAAAACTCAACAGGAAAGTGAACAGCCCAATTAAAGATGGGCAAAATATCTGAATATCAGATACCTGACCAAGATGATACACAGATACCTTAAGCAAATAAAAAGATGTACAATATTATTTGTTATTAGAGAATTGCAAATTAAAATGACAATGAGATACTATTACATACTAACTAGGGCGGCTAAAATCCTAAAATATAAATAAAACAAAATAAACAAAAAAAGCAAACCTGACAATGCCAACTGTTGGGACATTTTGAAGACAGTTTGGCAATTTCTTCCAAAGCTAAACATATTTTTACCAAAAGGTCTAGCAATCATGCTGCTAAGTGTTTACCTAACTGATTTTTAAAAGTCCACAAAAATTACCTTTTTATAGCATTATAAATGTTTACAGCATTTATAGCATTGATAATCACCAAAAGGTAGAGGCAACAAGGATGTTTCAATAGATAAATAGATAAATAAGCTGCAACATATTTATAAAATGGAGTCTATTCAGTGGTAAAAAAGAGATGAGCCATTAAGTCACAAAAACACATAGATAAATCTTAAATGCCTATTGCTGATTGGAAGAAGGCACTTTAAAACAGCTACGTATTATATGATTGCAATGTATATAACATTCTGAAAAAGGCAAAACTATGTGAAGACAGAAAACAAATAAGTTTTCCAGGGTTTTAGGAAGGCAGTTGTTCAGTTGGTAAAACACAGGGGCTTTCTTTTTTTTTTTATGAAGGTGAAACTTTTATATACAATACTGTAATGTTGAGTACTGGACTGATACTATGACATTGAGGACTAGACACTAAGCACTTGGCAAAGTCTACATAAGCTTATAATATGAAAAATTACCTTAATGTATACAAGTTTTATCAAATATAATTTAGGAGATCAGGAGATTCCAGCATAGAATTCAGAAAATGACAAAGAATATAAATGAATTACAAATGCATAAAACAAACTTGTTCAAGGGTTAGGGTAACAAGGTGATAACCCAAATAACTGTTGAAATGACTGGAATTTGTAAGAATAACAGCAAAAAGTAACTACATAATTGCTCCAGTTGATAAAGTAGCATCTACAAGGGTAAAGTTAATTAATCATTCTTAAACCGCTATGCGTAAACAGTATAACTGAACAATTACATAAGGTTGATGGCAAATGTTGGTAGCTGGAATTCCTACAGTTAGATTTGGAGATTTTAAATAAGCAGGGGAAGGAGGCGAGAATGATCTATGTGATAACACGTTTAAGATTTGGAGGCACTGGAGTAAACTCATGTTTAGATTAATATCCATACAGATGGTTAAATATTAAAAACATGGAGATACAAATTTTTAAATACATGGGATAGTATTCAGGCTTATATCTCCTTGTGGTAAAGCTAGAACCAATGGGCGTCCCATAGCAACAAGGAAACCTGACACTCGGATCTTGGTTTCTAATATTATTATTCAGTAAAAGGGACCAGAACCAGACCCCCTGGAGAAATATCTGTTTATAGGACTGACTCAGGTTAGATACAAGGTAAGCCTGGAACATCCTGTAGTATTAGAGTATAAGAATATGTTAAAGAAAAAACAGCAAAAAACATACACACACAATGATAAGGGTATGTCAGAAGACATAGGAGCAAAATGAAGGAGCTTGCAATGGCCACTACTGGAACAATTTGAGTGATAAAATAAAGTAGTACTGGGTTTTAACCAAATGTATAAAGTAAATATATGTGAACCAATAGAGGAATCAATAAATCATTGAGTAGACACATAAATGAAAGAGAAGAGACAAATTTATCACATGGAATAATTCCAAATAAATCCTGTAGATACTCTACCCTTGATGACATGCATCAATACTTTGCCCTTCTTAAGTGAGGGCTACACGTTTTCATTTTCTTTCACAGAGTATAATATGGAAAGGGAGGAAGAAAGATTAGTTTTACAATGGAGGAACCTATCAAACTCTGCCTCAGCCAGTTAATCAAGATTAACGTCAACAGTGCTGAGTCAAATTGAAGGTAGGTATTAACCTTGGGATAATGTGGTGAGAATGTCACATTAACTTTGTGGTCTTACTCTTAAAAACATACGGCCTCGGTTTAATCATGAGAAAAACTTCATATACGTTCTAATTTAGGGATATTCTGCAAAATATCTGATGAGTACTCCTCAATACTGTCAAGATAATCAAAAACAAGGAAAGTCTGAGAAACTGCCACAGTCAGAAGTAGCCTAAGGACTCATGACAACTAAATGTAATATGTTATTATAGTTGAAATTATGAAACAGAAAAAGGATTAAAAACTAAACAAATTTGAAAAAACTGTCGACATTAGTTAAAAACAATTTATCAATATTGGCTCACTAATTATAATAAAAGTGCCATATTAATATTAGATATTAATAATGGGAAAATGAATATGAAATATATGTGGACTCACCATAGTATCTTCACTATTTTTCTTTAAATCTGAAATGATTCAAAAATAAAACGTTTATTAATGAACAATATAATATCTGAAACAGGTGGATTCAATAACAGATTAGAAAACACACTGATAATCAGGAACTTAGGTAACTTTAAAATGTTGAGATTGAAGCAAAGATTGAAAAAGAGATGGAAAATAACAAAAGGAATGTAATAGGGCAGCGGAAAACCATAAAAGATCTCAAGTAATTGCAACTGAAATCTCTCCAAAAAAAAAAGGAGAGAAAGAAGCTATAGTTGAGGTAATACTTAAGAATTTTCTAAAACTGACAAAATACACTAAATCACAGATTCAAGAAGCTTTGCAAATCCTATAGAGGATTAAAACAATGGTCAGAAATCCAAGAAGGTCAAATTCATGTCCTGTATGAAAATCTAAGAGAGGAAACCAACTTATTACGGTGATGAATCAGAGGACGTTTTCCATGGAAGATATGAATAATTACAGGGCTATAGCAAGGTGAAAAAGGCAGAAAAAGAAGTATTCAAGGTAAAGACAACAGGAAATATAAAATCCATATGCAGGAAGGAGCATGGCAAATAAAAATGTTATGGTAGGCAAACCAGAATTTTCAGCATTCTTGAAGTGAGGAGAAAAAAAATGTATTTTGAAGTCTGTTCATTCGTCGGGCACAGTGGCTCACGCCTGTAGTCTCAGCACTTTGGGAGGTCAAGGCAGGAGGAGAGCTTGAGCTCAGGAGTTTGAGACCACACTGGGCAACGTAGCAAGACCCTGTCTCTACACAAAATACAAAATTAAAAAGTAGCTGGGTGTGATGGCACGTGCCTGTGGTCCGAGCCACTTGGGAGGCTTAGGTGGGAGGACTGCTTGAGCCTGGGAGGTCAAGGCTGCAGTGAGCCATCATTGTGCCATTGCATTCTAGCCTAGGCAACAGAGTAAGAGCTTGTCTCAAAAAGAAATAAATAACAATAGGTAAAATATGTTAATGAGACGGCTCGTTAATGCAAAGTTGGGAAACTGTGAGAGTTACAAACTGTGAACTGTGAGGTGAATCTTGTTTCTGTATCTGTCATTTTCTGAGCCTTACTGTCCCTAAGAGTCTGGCATACTGTCTCCAAGCAGCTCCAAAATTCAGATACTAACCTGTTAGTCTCAGCTGGAAGTCTTAGAAAATCAGTCTGATCACCCCAGCTTGGGACATGAGCTTGTATTAGTACACCAGTTAGAGAGGGACCAACACTATCATTTAATGTTATCACAGTAGTATTAGCCAGGTAGATTAACTTCACCCCAATCTCAACCATTCTTGACTCTAGCTTGCATCCCTGCTTCTTTAGACAAATACTGATTACTGAAATGTTTGCTTTCAAATAAGAGAATTACATGTGTATTATTGAATATAAGAAACTGAGCAGTACTTTCCATATCAGAGAACAGAAAACAATGGGAAGCCCTATACCCAGAATACTAGCACTGAAACCCACATCCTGGTAGCCCATTTCCATATTTCCTCTATAAGATCCAGAGACAAACTGTCATAAGATGATAGGACAGGCACAGACAGGATAAAGCCTTTCAATATAAAATGTTAGTGAGGTGGAACCAGTGTTGATTAACAGCTGGACTGGGAAAGCTCAGTCTTTTTATCTTGGGACTTCTGAATTTCTGGTTTTTGACTCTTGGCAAGATGAGAGTCATGGGATTTATGATGCAATGTTTAAGGTCTGACACTTCCCTGGTGACCCACAGGACCAATTTCTTTACAGCTGCTTTGCAACTGGCCAAACCTATTTGACAAGAGTAGTTTGATTATTTAAAGGGATAGTGATTTTTTTTTTGGAGAAGCACCCCCTAGACCAAGATTTCTGCATAGATCATGGCAGCTAAAGCCAGAGACTCAGCACGGTCCATGAATGTGTTTAAAAAAATTTTCTTAAAAGGAAGTCATTGTGGAATGTCTCTTTAATCTCTAATACCTACCTGCACCCTGTTTTACTCTATTGCATCTTTGTCTTTAAATAAAATCCTATGTGATTATAGTTTGTGGAGAATAGTGAGTCTTTTCAAATATCAGAACCAGGATAAGCGATACAAGTATACAAATAGAAATGACCAAGTATTTGAGGAAAGCCAATAAAATGACTAAATGTAATTGATATTTTCAAAGACATGTTAGAATATAGTGTATCAATAAACAATCAAGCTAACCACATAGGATTTTAAAGCTTGCTAGATAAAAGTAAAAGCTAATGATAAAAATAGTAATAAAAACCTTAATAGGCTCAGGTGAATTTCTGTATAGATACTTTTGAGTAGTGAATTAAATGGCTGTAAAATTCAGTGTAGGAACTAGTTCAAAATATAGTACAAAAGAATAAGGGAATACAATGATACAAGTTGAGACAAGGCAAACGAATAATAAAGTTTAACATCTGTCTACTAGAATAAGAGAACTAAAAGTAGAAAATAGAGAGATTCTATCGGATTTCAAACAGGGATAACTGAACTGAAGAAAATAGAAATACTTATACTTTCTTTCTTTTTTCTTTTTACTTTTTTTTTCTTTTTTGAGATGGAGTCTTGCTTTTGGGCCAGGCTGGAGTGCAGTGGCGTGATCTCTGCTCACTGCAACCTCTGCCTCCCGGGTTCAAGCGATTCTCGTGCCTCAGCCTCCCTAGTAACTGGAATTAGAGGCGCCTGCCACCACACCCGGCTAATTTTTGTATTTTCAGTAGAGATGGGGTTTCACCATGTTGGCCAGGTTGGTCTTGAACTCCTTACCTCAAGAGATCCTCCCGCCTTGCCCTCCCAAAGTGCTGGGATTAGAGGTGTGAGCCATCACGCCTGGCCAACACTTACACTTTCTTTCGAAAAATGTTTCCATGAATTTCTGACATTCTCATTTCAAAGTGGAACAGAAAATAGACCACTTTACAATATTCAACAACCATATACGTAGACATATACATACATATGCATGTATGTATTTATACTCTTAGTTTCTCTTATCCTTTGAATCTGTAATAATTTCTTTAATCTTTAACTTATCTCAGCCTAAGAAATGTGTCAGAAACTGTAAATTGGCTTGGTATAATCATTCCTACCCCTTTCTAGCACATATCTCTTTTCAGTAAGGATAGATAGCTAAGAACCAGAACAAAAGAAAGCAAAAAGCAAATAAAAATTCATACATATTTTAGTCTAAATGCATATATTTCTGGTTATTGTTTGATTTTCACCAATCTTATACACATGTGTGAAGCTTTAAAAGTAAGCTACCTATAGAGGGTGGCAAAGTATAGCACATCCATTTTGATGGTGGGGTTTAATGGCTCAGACCTCATATCTATGGTTCTTTGATTCTGCGTTTTCCTGCTCATGCCAGAGGCACTGACTATCTTTGAGAGCCAGTTATATTGTGTGGTTATAGAAACTATTCTTGAACATTCAACCCATAGACTATTTCCTGAATGCCCGCCATGATTCTATGAGCCATATATACCCTTTAATAAATCTCCATCTACTTAAAATCTTTTTCAAGGACATTCTTTTGTTTTCAAATAAGGTTTTTCTCACAAATTCAGAAGAATATTCCTATAAGCATTAGGATTCTTACATGAACTAGATAAAGTTATTGTTTTAGGAACTATACTTAAGTTGTACTTGCTATACATAGGTGCTAAATCAAAAAGAAAGCTAGTATGGCCATATGGATATCTGAAAAAGTAGACTTTAGAACCAGAAGTACCAGTGATGGGCATTACCTGATGATGCAAAAGTCAATTCACCAAAAGACATAACAACCCAAAATGTGTATGAACCTAATAACAGAATACTTAACTACTTGAAGTATAACTGATAAAAATGAAAGGACAAAGAGACAAATCCATAATTAAATATAGAGAATTCAGCTGTCTAAAACTGACAGAAAAAGTCGAAAGGATGTCAGCAAGAAAGTTAGATTTGAAAATTGCAATCAACCAACTCCACCTAAAGAAAAAACAAGCTAGGACTTAGGAAAAAATCAGTTCAAAGAATCTTGTCTTGCTCTGTATCTGTCATTTTCTGAGCCTTACTGTCCCTAAGAGTCTGGCATACTGTCTCCAAGCCCCTCCAAATATTCAGATACTAACCTGTAAGTCCCAGCTAGAAGTCTTAGAAAATCGATCTGACCAACCCAGCTTGGGACATGAACTTGTATTAGAACAACTACTCTGGCTAATGGCTGAGAGTCTAGATTTGACCTAACTGGGTCATATATCACTCCTGTGGAAGGAGAAAGGGCATTGTGAGACTCCATCAGACTCCACAATTTGAGTGAGGGGAGCAAAATCTCCCTAAACAAAATGGTGAAGGGAGGATTTTGGGTGGTAAAACAATAAATATCAGTGACATTCTACTTCATTGATATCTTTTCCACCAATATTCCATTTTGGGTAATGTGGGTCCAGCTGATACATCCTCAAGTCTCTTTCTATCTACAAATTACTTAGCAGAAATAATAATTAAGCTTCTTAATATCACTTTTACACTATTTTTTGTTCTAATGTATGTTCCCTTGTGTTTTTATATGCTGTTTGTTAAACCAAATGATACAGTAGAAGGGATACATTTGGAATTTATTGAAACAATTATTTTTTCAAAAAATATTCCAAAATTATTTTTGTAGATGGTGCTGCTTTCCTTCAGTGTCCACTGTACAAAATGCTACCTACTTTGGGATGCAGCGTCCCTTGATGAAGCAACCTCCTTGCCAAAAAATTCAGAATATGGATCAGTACAGGGTCATTTTGAATTCCCTTAGGCTGCAAGAAACATATCCAGCTTGGAATCAACTGGAGACAGATGACTTATTTCCTAGCACCAGAATTTCCTGTGTAGAATATTTTCTACAGTTCTGGAAGTGATAGCTTGTGGGCATTTCTGCTTAATCACTTTATCTCCAAAATTGTGTGAACAATATCAGCTTAACGTGAGCCTTTCTGACACTAGAGAAACCAAACATGTGAAAATAGAGCTAATTCTCTTTGTAACTATCTGGGAGTAATTCTTCACAAAAGCCTGGACTGCTTTTTTGAAGTTTCTCCAAGCTTCTCTCCAGTCCTATGACACCAAAGATTAGGCCTGCAGCCTAATGGAAGCAAAGCAACAGGATCCTGCCAATATCTACTACGACAATATAAGAATTACACCCAGAGCCACATTTTGCTTCAAGCCTTTTCATTTAAAACATGTATAGCATTAAACTCTTGGGTAATAATGGGTAGCTAGAAGCATTAGTCTTAAGCTCATTAGGGATATGCACATTTGGGAAACCAATATATACCCTCTTTTGTGATTGAAAAGGAAGAGTTTTTCTCCAAAAGTTACCAAATAATACTACCAAGAAACACATGAATCTGGTATCATTTTAAAAACTTTCCAAGTATGTCTTCATATATTACTTTTGCAACTTAAAAAATACTGTAAACCATCTTGGCAAAGAAGAATAAAGTGATCTGAATCACTCTAGCTGATGTTAAGGCTTATTGTGTAGCAAAAAGTAACCAAGACAGTGCATGATGGCAGAGAGATAGACATGTATGTCCATGGAACAGAATAGAGAACTCATAAATAGAAAATTTCTGGGGTGTAAGGCAGCAAAGAGTTCTTCCCTTGACATCAAAAATACATGCCATGAGAGAAAAAAATTGATAAACTGAACTTCCTCAAAATTAAAAGATTTGCTTTGCAGAGATTCTGTTAGGAAGATGAAAAGACAAGCCACAGATTGGGAGACCTGCATCCACATATCGGACAAGGAACTGAAACCTGGAATATATGAAGAAGAATACATGACACCCTTCCAGAAAATGGCACTTCTCCATCCAAACTTGCCTCTTTTGGAGCTACCATTATACAAGCTGAAGGATAAAGTGGAAAGGAAGCATCCCAGCTTTTCTCCATATTAAAAGAACTAAATTAGTAGACAAGCTAGGTCAATGGCAGTTTTAGAAAATGATATTTTGTGGCACTCTAAATACTTACATTACATAAACAGAGTAATGACATATGGTACTCTGTCAGTACTATGCATAAGTTGAAAATAAAATTAATTTCCTACAAAACTATTTTAAAGTGGCATATTTATGTACAAACAGAAGAGCAATGCAAAGCCCCTAGCAAGTGGGCAAAGATTCAGGGTTCAATCATAATCCAAAAGAGAACT